>NC_059345.1:67260547-67408047 GCF_019703515.2 Myxocyprinus asiaticus | reverse complement strand
TCAAAGGGTACCTCGATTAACGGTAGTGGGCGCAATGGCACTTTTGGGGTGGCCGGTGGATTCACCAACTGGCCGACCAAAAAAAAAAATGGGCCATTATTCGGTTGAGTGTTGTTTCCTGTCCTAAATGGCCGGCCATTGGATTATGATGAGCTGCCTGGAAGAGAGCTTCCCAACGGCTCTTCGGGACTAATAACTGGGTTGTATTATCTTTTGTTTGAGTGTCCTGCGTCACTCCATACAACCGATATTTAATAATTGAAAAATATAGGTATGCGTGACGTTAACTTGGAGCTTTTGACCATCGATTACTCTCACTTGGTCAAATGTGTGTTTGAGGGACTCATCACGTGACTGCTCTAGGGGGAAATCCCCTTCTGGGAAGGGTGGGGACTTCCTCCCTTGCGTCACCTTGACTCAGATCAGATGTAGACGGCTCTGGCACCACCTCTCCAGCCATAGCATCGCATGTCACACACAGAGACATTATTTCATAGGACCCATCCGCACAAATTTCCCTTAATAAATTCTTAAAATCAGGCCACTTTGTCCCCAAAATCAGCGGATGGGTGAGGCGGGAATTAACCGCGGCCTCCACTCTGTTTTCTCCCCCTGAATAGTATCTCAGTGATAACCACCGGATACATGTGAATATTCCTGTGCACACACCGCACCTTCACCCGATTATTTGTGCCCAATGCCTCGTCTTTTACCAAGCATTGGTGGATGGAGGTTTGGGATCAGCCAGAGTCCACCAAAGCTTGATATGTATCCCCCTGGGTACTCACTGGTATCCGATACGCCCAGCTTGATGAGCCACACCACTCCCCTCTCCCGCAAACAGACACATGTCCATGCCCCCATCCCCACAGACACACACACACACACACACACACACTGATAAGACACACACACACAGACACATACACACACACTCATTCTGATAACAGACACACACACACACACACACACACAGACACACACATACACACACACACAAATAACACACACACACACACACATAAACACACACAGCTCATAAGAGTTATTAGTTTGGGAATCAGACTACACTGGTTGTGCTTTGTTTCACACTGTAGATTCAAAAGAACCAGCTCATAAGATTAATTTGTTTGTGAATTGGACTGCACTTGAATGTTTTGTGCTGTAGATTCAAAAGAACAGACTTATAAGAGTGATTTGTATGGGAATCAGACTGCACTGTAGATTCAAAAGAACAGGCTTATAAGAGTCATTTGTACAGGAATCAGCCACGAGTGTTTGAAGTTTGCTAGCCTGTTTAGCATTGCTTATTCTTATTCTTGTATATGAAAAACCCATGCTTCGGGTTTTTCCGCTTTTCTACTTTTTCAACTGTGTGTATTTTACTGCGCGCACCCGTTTTTTTTTTTTTAGCAGACCTAACCTGCTAAAGAGACAGACACCATCCCTCCAGGGAAGGTTCCACTGTCCTCTCTAGTAATTTGGCTCATAGTCTTAATAGTGATATTATCTGACTGATTGGGGACCAGGTCAGGAAGCAGACAAACAGGCTAATCCGAACATCTGCTAGCGGCCTTGAGACGTCACACAGGTCACATAAACTACAACACATAGAGACTGTATCACCTAGATATCATATAGAGACTGTGTCTGTTCCCCGAACTACCAAACACAAACCCCTCACTAAATCATATAGAAAAAAAATTGATTAAGGTCAAACTTGGAAAAAAAAAAGAAAAATTTGAAGATAAACATCATATAAAGGTAGGGCTACTAAACATTAGATCTCTTTCTACCAAAGCACTAATTGTAAATGAAATTATTACAGATCATATTTTGGATGTGCTCTGTTTGACTGAATCTTGGCTTAAACTGGATGAATATATATTAGTTTAAATGAATCTACTCACCCAGGTTATTCTTATAAACATGAGCCTCATCTGAAGGGTCGAGGAGAAGGTGTTGCTACAATTTACAATGAAGTTTTTGGTGTTACTTAGAGGACAGGATATAAGTTTTTTTGAACTAATAATGCTTAATGTGACACCGTCAGATATAAATTAAAAATCTCTGTCGTCTTTTGCCCTTGTTACAGTATGTAGATCACTCAGGCCGTACTCAGATTTCCTTGGTGAATTTGCAAATATTCTATCAGATCTAGTGGTTAATGTAGATAGAGCTTTACTTGTTGGTAACTTCAACATTTACATAGATAATGAAAATGACACATTGGGATTAGCATTTATCAATATTCTCAACTCTCTTGGAATCAGACAAAATGTGGCAGGACCAACTCATCACCATAATCATATGCTAGATTTAATTCTGTCATAAGTAGTTGATGTTAATACTATAGAAATTCTACCACAGAGCAGTGACATCTCAGATCATTACCTCATCTCTTGTTTGCTGCGATCAGCTATTGTCACTCAATCTACACCACACTATCGTTCAGGTAGAACTATTCTTTCGACCACTAAAGATAGCTTCACTAATAATCTTCCAGAATTGTCTTAAATACTCAGTCAGCCAAACAGTCTAGAAGAATTTGATGTAATAACAGAAAATATAAATACATTCTTCTCTAACACTCTTGACAGTGTCACCCCCCCTTCAATTCAAGAAAATTCATGAAAAAAGCCCCGCACCATGGTACAATGATCACACTCATGCTCTCAAGAGAGCAGCTCGGAAAATGGAGCGCAAGTGGAAGAATACCAAATTAGAGGTATTTCATGGTGCATGTAAGGATAGTGTCTGTAGCTACAGACAGGCACTAAAAGGTGCCAGGTCAGCATATTTTAGCAAACTCATAGAAAATAACCACAACAATCCTAGCTGTTTATTCAGGACTTTGGCTAAATTGGTTTACTGATAAAATTGAAATAATCAGAAATAAAATTGGAACTATGCAATCATCTGTCACAGTATCTCAGAAAACAGTGTCTCATAATTTTCCTCACAAGCAACTTCAATCCTTTGCTGTCATAGGTCATGAAGAGCTAACAAAACTTTTCAAAAATTCAAAAGCCACAACATGTATGTTAGATCCAATACCAACTAAGCTCTTAAAAGAGGTATTGCCTGTAATCTCAGAACCTCTTCTAAATATTATTAACTCCTCGTTATCCTTAGGACATGTCCCAAGAAACTTTAAAATGTTATCTAACCACTTATTAAGAAGCCACAGCTTGATTCTGGACAATTGGCTAATTAAAGACCGATTTCAAATCTACCATTTATGTCGAAAATACTAGAAAAGGTAGTGTCCTCCCAACTATGTTCATTTCTACTGAGAAATGGAATATAAACTATTTCAGTCAGGATTTAGACCCCATCACTACAGAGACAGCACTTATCAGAGTTACAAATGACTTGCCCTTAACATCTAATCGCGGCTGCATTTCTCCTCTCCTTTAGATCTTAGTGCTGCCTTAGACACAATAGATCATTCTCTTGAATAGGCTGGAGAATTATGTTGGCATTAGTGGACTTGCATTAGAATGGTATAGGTCCTATTTATCAGACCGCTACCACTTTGTATGTGTAAAAAAGGAATTGTCAAATCAAACAAAAGTTAAGTATGGAGTGCCACAGGGATCAGTTTTAGGGCCTCTGCTTTTCTCCTTATACATGCTTCCCCTGGGAGATATAATCAGGAATCAAGGAATAAGTTTCCACTGTTATGCCGACTATACCCAACTTTATATTTCTTCTAAACACAACGAAAATTCACAATTCTCCAAATTAGCAGAGTGTATCAATGAAATCAAAGATTGGATGGCCAGAAATTTCCTTCTACTCAATTCCAACAAAACAGAGGTACTAATTATTGGACCAGAAACCTCTAAAAATAAGCAGCTAAAATATAATTTGACTCTCGATGGATGTACTGTTACGTCGTCTTCTACAGCGAAGAACTTGGGTGTTATATTTGATACCAATCTGTCCTTTGAAAATCAAATTTCCAGTGTTTGTAGAACAGTATTCTTCGACCTCAGAATTACTGTTAAGTTATGACACATGCTCATCTTGCTGATGCCAAAAAACTAATTCATGCATTCCCTGGAAGAAGAGATCATGTATCTCAATGGGAACTTCCTGATTAATTAAAGGATAAATAAAATTAAAATAAATAAAATGACCTCAAAATTAGATTATTACTGGGAGGATGTCCAGCAGGTTCCATAAATAAACTTCAATTGGTTCAAAATGCCGCTGCCAGAGTGCTGACTAGAGCCAAGAAATATGATCATATTAGCCCCATTTTATCATCGTTACATTGGCTACCCCCTTACGAAACAAAAATATATGTGAATATATTGGAAAATATAATGCGATATATTAAATAATAAATTTTCATATATGGGAATCTAGTGCTTATATTTTTCAATATTCTGCAATATATGCATGAACCATGTATGGCTATATATTGATACATATAAAAAATATATATAGCAATAACAAGACAAAAACTGTACTACAGTTTTACATGCTTTATTGAAACACTCAAATCATTTCTCTGTCATTAGTTAACGCATGGGTTTACATACAGCATTAAATGTCTCAAAAATATATTTCCAATATGCCTACAAAGGTCCCCAATTCTTTACAGATTCAGGCAAATGAAGACATAAATGTAAATTCAGTGACAGATTTGTTTTCCACATAGTATTTCAAACTGTTGGACAAAATCTACAAGCATTTATTTATTTTTTATTTTTTAACATTTTTTTTACATTTTTGTTTTTACATTTTTCACACATTATATATATACACTACCGGTCAAAAGTTTTGAAACATTTATTCTTTATTATAATTTTTTCTTCACATTTTATAATAATAGTAAAGTCATCAAAACTATGGAATAACATAAATGGAACTATGGGAATTATGTTGTGACTAAACAAAATCCAAAATAAATCAAAACTGTGTTATATTTTAGCATCTTCAAAGTAGTCACCCTTTGCCTAGAATTTGCAGACATGTACTCTTGACATTTTCTCAACCAACTTCTTGAGGTATCACCCTGGGATGCTTTTTAAACAGTATTGAAGGAGTTCCCATCTATGTTGGGCACTTATTGGCTGCTTTTCTTTATTATTTGGTCCAAGTCATCAATTTCAAAACCTTTTTTTTTTAATTCAATTTTAGATTTATAATGAAAATAAAATAAATTAATATGGTGGCACAATTATATTTTTGTCTACAAAACTCATTTCAAACATTTAAGCATACACCTTCAGATCAAAAGATTTTTAAGATCATGAGAAACATTTCAGTCAAGTGTTTCAAAACTTTTGACCGGTAGTGTGTATATACACACACACACACACACACACACACACACACACACATATAATGAATACATATGGCTATATATTACAGAATATATTTCTCTCAGATTTGTGTATATATATTTAACAAACATGTTCCCATATATATATGTTAAAATATAGTGCATATATGTTCAAATGTATGTATAATCAATATAGATATATTTGTAACTATATATATATATATATATATATATATATATTTACATATATGAATATATATTTTGCTCAGAATTGTGTACATATATTTCACATACATATTCCCATATAGATGTAATATAGTGCATATATGTTCAAATGTATTTATACTCAATATGTATATATTTACAAATATATAATTACATAAATATTCACATATATGGATATATATTACAGTATATATTTCATCAGAACTGTGTACATATATTGCTCATACATATTCCCATATAAATGTGACTATATGTACAACATATACGTATGTTAAAATATATTTAAGCACACACTACCATTTTTTATCACATGCACATCTATATATTATGAAATGAATTATTGAATATAAAATGACATACATTACAATATTTAAGGACATATATTGTCAAATTTCCCAATATATGAAAAGTGGCAATTCCTTATGTATTACTCAGTATATTGTAATATATTAACCCAACGTATTATTCTATATAATTATGAATATACTGAAAAATATTTAATATATTGAGCCTTAATAAATAAGGAAATATATTTTCTTTGCGTAAGGGCCTGTTAAATTTCGTATTAATTTTAAAATTGTGTTAACTACATTTAAAGCTTTGAACGGTCTAGCTCCACAGTACTTAAGTGATCTTCTGACACGCTATATTCCATCACGTTCATTACGATCACAAAATTCTGGCCTGTTAATAGTTCCTAGAATATCAAAATCCACAAAAGGCGGTAGATCCATTTCCTATTTGGCTCCTAAACTATGGAATAGTCTCCCTAACACTGTTCAGGATGCAGACACACTCACTGAGTTTAAGTCTAGACTAAAGACTCCTCTATTTAGCCAGGCATACACCTAATTTATCCATCAACTCACAATTAGGCTGCTTTAGTTATGTCTGCCAGAACCAGGAAACATTTCTCAGAAACATTTCTCATAATCTATAACTCTGCAATAAATTGAATGGCATCTACGCTAATATTATTCTATTTGTTTCCCTGTCTCAACCTTGGGATTCATATTCCAAGATTACCAAAGCCGGCCAGATCCAGCTCTATTCCTGCTTGGTGTCGGACTCTACTGCTATGTATCTCTGAGTAATGACGACTAAATGCAGCCAGTGCAAGCCAGACATCACTTTAGTCTTGTACGACGTACTTCAGAGGATGAACTGATGCCAACTCCAACTGTAAGACATGGGATACTTCATATGCCACTGCATGAACCTTGGACTTAGGATAGACCTCACCGAACCTCACCGAAATGACCTGCCGGTTGAACTGCGATGCACCTCATTGATCTCTGCCTGCATCACCTTTGTCTACTGATGCACTACACTCTTGAAATAGAATACAAAGACTATCATTTAATTGCCAACAAAAGCCTTCATCAGCCGACTAACAAAGGACAATTGCATCTGAACTTCTGCAGTTAATCCAGGATGAACTTCAAAGACATTAGTTATTAATCTTACAGTTCTTACAAAATCTTTGTTTTAAACACTGACCCTCAACATTTACTTAGTTTAATAATTCTAAACCATGACCTGCACTGCACATAAATAACTAATATTGTCATTATATTCATGATGTTAGCCAGAGGGGAACTGGACCCCACAGTGAGTCTGGTTTCTCCCAAGGTTATTTTTCTCCATTAACCAACATCTTATGGAGTTTTGTGTTCCTTGTCACAGTTGCCTTTGGCTTTCTCACAGGGGTTATAATTATTATTTAATTATTTACTTTTTATACACAATTTGCAATCATATTTAATCAAACTACACAATGATGACTCTAAGACTTTATAGTTATTACAGCTTCATTTTCTATTAATGTATAATTTTCTGTAAAGCTGCTTTGAAACGATGCGTGTTGTGAAAAGTGATATACAAATAAAAATGACTTGACACTGATAACAAACACACACACACACACACTCACTCACACTGATAACACACACACACAGACACACACACATAGACACAGACATACAGTTGAAGTCAGAAGCTTACATACACCTTAGCTAAATACATTTAAACTCAGTTTTTCACAATTCCTGACATTTAATCGTAGAAAACATTCCCTGTCTTAGGTCAGTTAGGATCACTACTTTATTTTAAGAATGTGAAATGTCAGAATAATAGTAGAGAGAATGATTTATTTCAGCTATTATTTCTTTCATCACATTCCCAGTGGGTCAGAAGTTTACATACACTTTGTTAATATTTGGTAGCATTGCCTTTAAATTGTTTAACTTGGGTCAGACATTTTGGGTATCCTTCCACAAGCTTCTCACAATAAGTTGCTGGAATTTTGGCCCATTCCTCCAGACAGAACTGGTGTAACTGAGTCAGGTTTGTAGGCCTCCTTGCTCGCACACGCTTTTTCAGTTCTGCACACAAATTTTCTATCAGATTGAGGTCAGGGCTTTGTGATGGCCACTCCAACACCTTGACTTTGTTGTCCTTAAGCCATTTTGCCACAACTTTGGAGGTATGTTTGGGGTCATTGTCCATTTGGAAGACCCGTTTGCAACTGAGCTTTAACTTCCTGGCTGATGTCTTGAGATGTTGCTTCAATATATCCACATAAATTTCCTTCCTCATGATGCCATCTATTTTGTGAAGTGCACCAGTCCCTCCTGCAGCAAAGCACCCCCACAACATGATGCTGCCACCCCCATGCTTCACGGTTGGTATGGTGTTCTTCGGCTTGCAAGCCTCACCCTTTTTCCTTCAAACATAACAATGGTCATTATGACCAAACAGTTCAATTTTGTTTCATCAGACCAGAGGACATTTCTCCAAAAAGTAAGATCTTTGTCCCCATGTGCACTTGCAAACTGTAGTCTGGCTTTTTTATGGCGGTTTTGGAGCATTGGCTTCTTCCTTGCCGAGCAGCTTTTCAGGTTATGTCGATATAGGACTCGTTTTACTGTGGATATAGATACTTGTCTACCTGTTTCCTCCAGCATCTTCACAAGGTCCTTTGCTGTTGTTCTGGGATTGATTTGCACTTTTTGCACCAAAAGTTCATCTCTAGGAGACAGAATGCGTCTCCTTCCTGAGCGGTATGATGGCTGTGTGGTCCCATGGTGTTTATACTTGCGTACTGTTGTTTGTATAGATGAACGTGGTACCTACAGGCATTCGGAAATTGCTCCCAAGTATGAACCAGACTTGTAGAGGTCCACAGTTTTTTTTTTTTTTTTTCTGAGGTCTTGGCTGATTTCTTTTGATTTTTCCATGATGTCAAGCAAAGAGGCACTCAGTTTGAAGGGAGGCCATAAAATACATCCACAGGTACACCTCATTACAATTCATTACACCTCCTATCAGAAGCTAATTGGCTAATTGTCTACAGGCTTGACATTATTTTCTGGAATTTTCCAAGCTGCTTAAAGGCACAGTTAACTTAGTGTATGTAAACTTCTGACCCACTGGAATTGTGATATAGTCAATTAAAAGTGAAACAGTCTGTCTGTAAACAATTGTTGGAAACATTACTTGTGTCATGCACAATGTAGATGTCCTAAACGACTTGCCAAAACTATAGTTTGCTAATATTAAATCTGTGGAGTGGTTAAAAAATGAGTTTTAATGACTTCAACCTAAGTGTATTTAAACTCTGACTTGCATTAGACCAGAGTGTGTCTGTGCATACACACTCTTACACTGAGTCAAGTACAATGCATTGTGGGACACAGTATCTCATGCACTATGCTCAGTTGTAAACTGCACAGTTTAAATAATTTAATCATCCAGGTATTTCATGCATACAGAAAGTTTGCATACATATTGCATACTGCATATGTGAAGTATAGTAGTGTTATATTATGAACAGGAAAACACTGTGTGTGTGTGTGTGTGTAGAGTCTGTAGTGTCACTATACTATGGTAAAGGCAGATGGGTGTAAGTGAGGTCAGTGTGCTCATGAGTCTGCTCCAAAAACAATATAACACAGACGAGAAAATAGCACGTGGAAAATTAACAGCGGTCTTCATTTCATTTGTCTTCATTTCCTCCTGCAGTAAATGTTTCCAGTTTCAAACAACCTGTTGCTTTTATTCGTCTCGCCTGTCATTTTTCTCCACATTTGACCATTCTGAGCCTTTGTACATTTAGGTACTTCATGCATCACAAATGAATGCAAAAAAGTACCAAAATTATCATGGTATTGCTAGTTTTTTATTATTTATTTATTTATTTATTTGAGACATGAAACATGGTAATATTGTGGTAATCTTTGAGGTTGCATGTAAATACTGTTGTGTAGGAATATCAGTAGCACCTTTGATATCAAAGTGTCATGATGTTACCATCTGACACGTCACTGTACTCTTTTGTATGGGTCAAACAAGAGCAAGGAACAAAACAAGACTTTGGCTTTTGTTTACAGAACTGGGGCAAGATTTGCATGGCGACAGTAGTGCTATCATGCATTTCGGAGACTAATTTGCTCAGCGACACATCAGGAAATGTGCACAGCTGAACAGAAGTGGCTACAATGGCTTTCCTGGCTGAGACAAAAGAGAACAGGAAAGGCAATATATCATATGGCATATGGAGCGTTTCCAAACAAAATGCAGTTCATTGATTTAGTGCGTTAGCTTGTGATCTGACAGGAAAGAAGTAGTACCGCTCTCCTGTGTGGGAATAAAAAGTTTCAGCTCAAACTTACTCAACATTTATAGTCATTCAGAAGCTTAAAAAGCATTTGGATGAAGCCATAAAATCGGACTGAAAATGAAAATGAATTGAACGCTTATTGAATGTTGTTACTAAGTCTAACTCTAAAGCCTTATTTCTCTGTAGATGTTCAGTGAGCTGGTGTTGTAGAAATGAGGCCGATCTGTAACGAAATGCTCTGTTAGCATTTCTGTCTGTCACACGAATTTCAGTAAGATAAACTCGTGTGTGTGTTTGTGCACCTGTGTGTACGTCTGGGGTGTATTTACACAAATGTGATGTGTTTCTGCTTTGACTGTGAAATTGGCCAAATGTGGAACACCTGCACCTGCGCCAAATGTTTTTCTCCGGTCACTGATGCTCTGGAGTTACTGATTTACATCTGCAGACACAAATGCTGCCTATCAGACGATCTTCTCCTCGAAACCCTGCTGCATTTCAAAAACCACATGAAGGGAAATCCAAACAAACCTTTGTCCTGCGGTCCAGACGACAGACCTGTGGAAACACGCTTAGCTAATCTTCATCCAGAGAAGCAGCTTTGGAAAACTCCATTTCATCACTCACTGCTGCTTTATCAGAGATTTACAAACCACAACATGGAGTGTGTGATTTATGTGATAAATGTTTGACTGAGATTGTTGGCAGCTTCTTTCGTTTTAACTTGATGTACTGGCAACTGTTCAAGTTTTGGTCTGTTTTCAGGGTTAGTTCACTGCAACAGTGTGTCTCCAACGCTACTGAATCAAGAGTACTATGGCTGAATGACTGACTGAAATGAAAGTGATGAGATTAAAATACTGGGTACCACAGAATTATAAATAAACAACACATCTTTCTGTGGCATCCTAACTGGTTGCACGCAAAAACAAACATAAAGCACGGCCAGTCTGATTCATGAACAAAGGATTCTTATTAGCAGGTTCTTTTAATGAATTCGTTAAAAAAGACTTTTGACAGTAATACATAATCATTAGACTGCATAATATGCAGGGCTGTCAATGATTAAATGTTTTTACACAGCATGCCGATTAAGCTCAGATAAAAAAGAAATCGTCAAAATATTAGCAAACTATGTATCGTTTGAAAGCATAGAAGCTCTACTTTCCAATGCATGTAGACATTATGACCAAAACTGAACATGTGCTTTGAAATTTGCAGAAAATCAGAAGTGTTCCGTTTTTATAATTTATATAAACAAAATTGCACTGTGTATATTATTACAATCAGTAAAAACATCACACTCATCAAATAGTCATGTGTTGTTGGAAAGCTCTCAAAGACTAACATACAACCAGCCAATTTGTTTTACTCACAGACAAAAATATAGCGTGTAATATCTAAGTATATGTCTTTGACAATTATGTTGGTGTTGCTTATATGCTGTGTTTTTGCTTATAACTTCACAACATATAAACGGAACATAAAATATTACATAGAAGAGGTAATTATCTTTCAAATGAGCCCACACACAAGGTAATCGGATGCATAGATCATTAGATAATCCACATGAAGCACAATATTACATATGGCCTCCAGGAGATGGCACCAAGTACATGACACAGACTCGATGACTCAAATGACACAGAATGAAACTCATTCTGTGAAATCTCATTACTAAAATCATGTCTGCATGCTATGCAAACCATTAGTCATTGTTGTGTTTGCATGTGTAATTAGTTCTTATGTACAATTATTTTATTTGCTTGGAGAGGCTTTTGGACACATGGAGACGTTTTTTTGTTTTTGTTTGTTTTTTGTATTTTTTGTTTTTTTGTCGAGTTATAAGCATCCAATTTTGGGTATGCCACTGAAACAGGAAATCTTAAAAAACACCTTCAGTGCTTAAAGGGTTAATTAATGTAGCCTAATTAATCACAATTTATAACATATGTTAATATTTGCTGTGAACGGCACCCAAATAAAGATAAGTCAGTAGAAATAATTATTTTTCAATCTGAAAAAGGTATTCAGATTGAAATATATTGCATTATTGTGGCAGACAAGCATTGATTATTGATTAGACAATACAAATAGTGGCTTCAGAAATGAAAATATTGTTTGTTCCCTATCTGTCACTCACTCAACGTTGTGTCGATGTAGTGACACTAGGGGTCACTCTCGGGAGCCCCAAACACCTCTGCTTTTTTGAAAAAAGGCCAATGAAAATTGCCGAGTGGAATTTGCATGCCACTCCCCCGGACATACGGGTATAAAAGGAGCTGGTATGCAACCACTCATTCAGATTTTCTCTTCGGAGCCGAGCGGTTGTATTCCGTGCACTGAATTCAATTTCCTCCAAAGACGCACCTCAAAACTGCTGGATTTACGGCGCATTTCAGCAGCTTCTCCCCCTATGCACCCGTGGAGTGCAGAGACGCCCCTGGGCACTTCGGCAGAGCGAAAATAAGAGAGTATATTCTAAAAGAGTGTATTTTCATTCACAAAAAGAGCGGCACACACACGGAACGTCTTTTTAAAGATGCCTTTCCATTTGTGTGTTATTCCTGGTTGCGGTCGGTATCTCTCCGCTTCTGATGGCCACGATCGCTGTCTTACGTGTCTGGGCACTGCCCACACGGAGACATCGTTCATGGATGAGTCATGTCCATTGCGAGAACATGACCATGGCAACGCAGCTCACCGCACCGGTCCTTCTACCTACGGGTTTGAGGCCGTGTCAGTTAGCACTGGGGGCGATTTGGGGACATCAATGGGACCACCTCCGCCGGGTATCCCCCCACAGACCTCCCATTCCCCAGCATGCTCACTTGCCCCGATCGGGCTCTCGCACGAGTCCGCCGGCTCATCTCAGCACGAGTTCGACTTCTCGTTCGGCGCTCAGGAAGATGTTGAGTTATCGAGTGCAGCATCGGAGAGCGGGCTCGTCCAGTCTGATGCAGAGGCTTCGGCTGGGCTTCCTCCTTCTGGAATGGTCGCCCAGTCTCACGTCAACGCGGAAATGATGGACATGCTTTTCCAGGCGGCCGCGAGCGTCAGGCTAGAGTGGAACCCTCTACTCTCCCCTGAACCCTCGTAGCTCAACGATTGGTTCCTGGGCTCGGGCGCCACCCACGGCCACACCCGTCCCCATTCCTTCCCGAAAGTGCATGAGGAACTGAAAAGATCGTGGGAGGCACCTTTTACTGCCCGGTCCCGGTCTTTCAGCTCCCCTGGCCTCACTATCCTTGATGGTGGAGTGGCCAGGGGGTATTTGGTGATCCCCCAGGTGGATAAGGCACTCGCGGTGCACTTGTGTCCGCAGAGCACCGCCACCTGGCGCGGGCGCCCGAAGCTCCCATCCAGGGCCTGTAGGTTTACATCGTCCCTGATGACTGTGGTCTGCGGTGCCACTGGACAAGCTGCCTCCACCCTGCACGCCATGGCTCTCCTGCTAGTACACCAAGCCAAGGTGCTAAAAGAACTGCACAAGGGTAGTTCTCACTCAGGATTGATGCAGAAACTGCGCTCGGCGACCAACCTCACTCTCCGGGCGATGAAGGTCACGGCGCGGTCTCTCAGGAGCGCCACCTTTGGCTCAACTTGGTAGATGGGATGGGAGAGGCGGACAAGGCATGGTTCCTTGATGCCCCCATTTCCCAGGTTGGCCTGTTTGGCGACACCGTCGAGGACTTTGCCCAGCAGTTCTCGACGGTGAAGAAGTAGATGGAGGCCTTACAACATATCCTGCCCCGGCATGGCTTAAGACCCCGCACCCTGTCTGCTTGTCACCAAGGGTGTCCTTCTGCAGCAACAACACTGGCTCCGCCGCAGCCCGCCCTCGTGGCCCGGCTCTGCCGTGGAGCCCTCTGCAGGAAGCAGATGCCACCCGTCTCACGGCCGGCCATTAAGAACTCGAGGAAGGCTTCGAAGCACCCCCGAGACGGGCAACCCAGGTGGAGGGCCGGGAGGAGAATCTTTTCTTGCCGCATGCCCAGGAGGCTGCGGCACCTAAAAGCCTAACAAAAGAATGGTTCCCTCGTCTCCTGGGTCACATATCCGGTGCGCACAGCCGTCGTCACAACCACCGTCCACCGTCCCATTTTGGCGGGTATGGCACTCCAGCGGCGGACTCCCCGTCCCGTGCGCCCAGCTGTGGCACAAACACGCCCACACGGGATTGGTTCCAGTGGATTATGGGGACGAGATTCCTCCTCCCCCTACCTCGGCCAATCTTATGGTAAGTGCTTCGATGTCCCTGGACTCAGCACGCCCAGGGGGCTCGAGTCCCCTCGACGTGGCACCTCGAGCTCCGCCCCACCGCAAGGCCCCACCCGCCGGTATGTCCGACGTGATCATTCCCTTGGTCCCCCTTGCCTGGAGTTTGGGCACATGGCTCACGCTTTCCAACCCGTCGTGATGGCTGACAAGGACCATCCGACTCGGCTACACGATTCAGTTCGCCAGGCGTCCGCCCAGGTTCAGCGGCGTCCGCTTCACCTTGGTGAAGGGTGAGAACACCGCTACCTTGCATGCGGAGATCGCTACCCTTCTGCGCAAGGGCGCGATAGAGCCTGTCCCTCCAGCCGAGATGAAGAAAGGGTTCTACAGCCCTTACCAAAGAAAGGCGGTGGGTTGAGACCAATCCTGAACCTGCAAGTACTGAACCGGGCTTTGCACAGACTCCCGTCCAAGATGCTGACGCACTCTAACGAGCGTCTGGCATCAAGATTGGTTCGCGGCGGTAGATCCTAGCTCACTCTCGAGATCCTAGCTCACTCTCGAGAGTTACTGTGCGCACACAGGGACCTCATGCTCCGGCACTTCAGCCGACTGGATCTTTGGGTCAGCTGGGAAAAGAGCAAGCTCTCCCCGGTTCAGAGCATCTCTTTTCTTGGTTTGGAGTTGGACTCAGTCTCGATGACAGCGCACCTCACGAACGAGAGTGCACAGTTGGTGCTGAACTTTCTGAAGGCATTCAGATGGAGGACAGCGGTTCCACTGAAACTTTTTCAGAGGCTCCTGGGGCATATGGCATCCTCAGCGGCGGCCACACTTCTCGGGTTGATGCATATGAGATCGCTTCAGCACTGGCTTCAGACTCGAGTCCCAAGATGGGCATGGCACCACGGGACACATCACGTGACCATCACGCCGATTTGTCGCCGCCTCTTCAGCCCTTGGACCGACCTTGCATTTCTACGGGCAGGGTTCTCCTAGAGCAGGTCTCCAGGTGTGTCGTGGTTACAACAGACACCTCCAAGATGGCTGGGGCACTGGATGCAATTGGCACACAGCCGCTGGCTCCTGGACTGGCCCATGGCTGCGTTGGCACATCAACTGCCTAGAGTTGTTGGCAGTACTGCTCGCCCTGCGGAGGTTCCGGCCGTTGATCCAGGGCAAGCACGTGTTGGTCTGACGGACAACATAGCGACGGTAGCGTACATCAACCGTCAAGGTGGTCTACACTCCCGTTGCATGTCACAACTCGCCCGCTGTCTCCTCCTCTTGAGTCAGCAACACCTCAAGTCGCTATGAGCCACTCACATCCCGGGCGACCTCAACACCGCAGCGGACACGCTGTCACACCAGGTTACCCTCGGGAGAGTGGAGACTCCACCCTCAGGTGGTCCAGCTGATTTGGAGTCGATTCGGTCGAGCACAAGTAGACCTGTTTGCTTCCCGGGAATCCTCCCACTGCCTGCTTTGGTATGCCCTGACCGAGGCACCCCTCGGTATAGATGCGCTGGCACACAGCTGGCCCCCTGGACTACGCAAATATGCGTTTCCCCCAGTGAGCCTACTTGCACAGACCCTGTGCAAGGTCAGGGAGGATGAGGAGCAGGTCGTCCTAGTAGCAACCTACTGGCCCACCCAGACGTGGTTCTTGGATCTCACGCTCCTCACGACAGCCCCCCCCCCCATGAATTCCCCTGAGGAAGGACCTTCTTTCTCAGGGACGTCGCACCATCTGGCACCCGCGACCAGACCTCAGGAATCTCCACGTCTGGCCCTTGGATGGGACACGGAAGACCTAAGTGGCCTACCACCCGCGGTGGTAGACACGATCACTCAGGCTAGGGCTCCCTCTACGAGGCGCCTGTACGCCTTGAAGTGGCGTCTGTTCGCTAAGTGGTGTTCTTCCCGACGCGAAGACTCCCAGAGATGTGCAGTTGGATTGGTGCTTTCCTACCTGCAGGAGAGGCTGGAGGAGCGGCTGTCCCCCTCCACCTTGAATTTGTATGTAGCTGCTATTTCGGCTCATCACGATGCAGTAGATGGTAAGTACTTGGGGAAGCATGACTTGATCATCAGGTTCCTGAGAGGCGCTAGGAGGTTGAATCCCTCCAGACCGTGCCTCATCCCCTCATGGGACCTCTCTGTAGTCCTTCGGGGTCTACAGGGAGCTCCTTTTGAGCCCTTGAAGTCAGCTGAGTTTAAGGCACTCTCTTTGAAGACTGCCCTCCTGACTGCACTCACTTCCATCAAAAGGGTGGGGACCTGCAGGCGTTCTCTGTCAGCAAATTGTGCCTAGAGTTCCGCTTGCGCATAGCGACTTTCCCCTCCCTTGAGGTGAAGATGTGCGCTCTTGACTCAGTCGTGTTCACAAAATGTGATCCCTGGATGACTTTCCTCCTTAGCCCTCTGGCAGCTGAGTTTGTGGAGAAACTCGCTGACCGGCCCAGTACGTGAGCTAATGAGACCCTGTACTGAGGTAGGTGCTCCACATGTGCTGGTTCCCCGAAGGCGACCCCATGTGATATCTTCCGCAAAATCGTTTCCCTGTCGGCAGACTGCGTCTTCCTTGAGCAGAGGCACCTCTGCCCCCGGTCATCATGCTCTGTAGAAACTCCTCCCCCTTCGGGTAGGACCTACCATGGGACCTCTCCACATGACATACTTCTGACAAGACTTGGTAAGACCATGTGACGTATTACACTCAAAATACCCCCCCCCCCTTTTTGGGCAGGGTGTGGTCTCCGTGGTGTCTTCCCCTTGGGAGGGACACCCCCGATGCAGACACTTATGGCTCCCAGTCAGTTAACAAATTCCACTCTTTTTGGGGAGAAAAAGAGAGGGAAAGAGGCCTCGGCTGGGTTAGCCTGTCCCTATAGTTGGGCAGTCGACTTGTTCCTGATGGACCGTTCGACACTCATAAGAGCGTTGGGGGAGGTTACATGACGGCCTGGTGCGCTGGCTATGAGGCACACAGCGGTCTGCCCATCAGACACCGCCAGTTCACGTTACACAGTTCAGATAGTTGTGGCGTTTTGTATAGGGACCTCTAGTTTCACTACATCGACACAACGTCAAGTGAGTGACAGATAGGGAACATCATGGTTACTTTCGTAACCTCCTTTCCCTGATGGAGGGAACGAGACGTTGTGTTCCTCTTGCCACAATGCTGAACTACCCGCTGAAATGGCCAGGACCTGGTCTCGGCTCCTCGCACAAAACCCGAATGAGTGGTTGCATACCAGCTCCTTTTATACCCATATGTCCGGGGGAATGGCATGCAAATTCCACTCGCCAATTCTCATTAGCCTTTTTTTTAAAAAGCAGAGGTGTTTGGGGCTCCCAAGAGTGACCCCTAGTGTCACTACATCAACACAACGTCTCGTTCCCTCCATCAGGGAATGGAGGTTACGAAAGTAACTATGACGTTTTATTCAGATATCTGATGGACTCAAGATGGCGCCGAGTATGGCTGCTGTGCTGTTATCTCCGACACTTTGCAGTTTTTTGTTTGTTTTGTTTACAGTTCTTATGTTTTTTGTCTTGGATGTTGTCTGCCTTATTGTATATGATAGACAAACACTTTTGGACATTGGTTCTGCAATTGCACACTGAAAACCGGACTTCAAATTCCTCAATGCCGACCCGCTGTTTACAAACACGCCAGCAGAGCCCTTTGTCTGGGCTGCCCGGCCGCGGAAATGCAGAAGGAAAAGGGGAAATAGAGCCAGCGTTCTCATCAGAGTAAGACGTCGTGCAAATCGACCCCCGCTACCCAGTATTCTTCTGGCAAATGTTCAATCTCTGGACAAAAAGCTCTGCGATCTGAGAGCGCAGATCTCTTTCCAATGAGAGACAAGGGACTGCTGCATTATCTACCTTACAGAAACTTGTTTGTCTGCGGAGATTCCAGACTCAGCCATTGAACCCGTGGGGTTCTCCATGCACCGCGCAGACAGAGCGAAAGACCTCTCAGGTAAAAGCAGAGGTGGTAGTATATGTTTTATGATCAACAATTCCTGGTGTGATCAGAGGAACGTACATTCTATCAAGTCTTTCTGCTGTCCTGATATGGAATTTCTCATGCTTCTGTGTCGACCATTCTGGCTACCGAGGGAATTCACAGCGGTCATTATCACTGCTGTGTACATCCCCCCAAAAGCCGACACAGACTGGGCACTCAAGAAACTGTATGGGAGTATAAGTGAGCAGGAAACCTCACATCCTGAGGCCATGTTCATTGTGACCGGGGACTTTAACAAAGCCAATTTCAAATCAATCGCACCAAAATACCACCAACATATCAGTTTCAACACATGAGGGGACCAGGTTTTGGACCATTGCTATTCTCCCTTCCGGGATGGCTACAAATCCCTCCCCCGCCCACCATTTGGCAAATCAGACCACTCTTCCGTTCTCCTTCTGCTCGCTTACAGGCAGAAACTGAAACAGGAAGCACCCACCCTCAGAATGATCCAGTGCTGGTCGGACCAATCAGATTCTACGCTACAAGACTGTTGATCACGCGGACTGGGAGATGTTCTGGTCCCTCTGTGATGACGACATCGAGGTTTATGCTGACAGAGTAACGTGTTTCATCAGGAAGTTCGTAGAGGACGTTGTTCCGACCAAAAAAATATGGATCTACCCCAACCGGAAACCATGGGTTAATAGCGATGTTCGCACGGCACTTAATGCGCGGACCTCCGCTTTTAATTCCGGGAACGTGGAGGAGCATAAACAAGCCAGTTATGCCCTCCGCAAAACTATCAGAGCAGCCAAACGCCAGTACAGGGACAAGATTGAAGGACAGTTCAACACCACCGACTCTAGAAGCATGTGGCAGGGAATTAATATCATCACAGACTACAAAGGGAATAAAAACTCCACTGTGAACACTGCTGCCTTTCTCCTGGATGAGCTAAATACTTTTTATGCTCGTTTCGAGGGAAATAACACTGCCCTCGCGGAGAGAGCTCCCGCAGCCGAAGCTACAGAGGTTAGTTCACTCTCCGTCTCTGTAGCAGATGTAACCCTATCCTTCCGATGGGTGAATATCCCGTCGGCATTCTGGGCCGCATCATCAGAGCATGCACGAACCAACTGGCTGGTGTTTTTACAGACATTTTCAACCTTTCCCTCTCCTTGTCTGTAGTCCCCACATGCTTCAAAACGTCCACCATTGTGCCTGTACCAAAGCAATCCAAAATCACTTGCTTAAATGACTGGCGTCCTGTTGCTCTGACCCCCATCATCAGCAAATGCTTTGAGAGGCTAATCAGAGATTACATCTGCTCTATGCTGCCTGCCTCATTGGACCCATTGCAGTTTGTTTACCGCAACAACCGCTCCACTGTTGATGCCATTGCATCTACACTACACACTGCTCTCTCCCATCTGGAAAAATGGAACACTTATGTGAGAATGCTGTTTGTAGACTACAGCTCAGCATGCAATACCATAGTGCCCTCTAAGCTTGATGTGAAACTCCGGGCTCCGGGCTTAAACAGCTCATTGTGCAGCCGGATCCTGGACTTCCTGTCAAGCAGATGCCAGGTGGTTAGAATGGGCAGCAACATCTCCTCATCACTGACCCTCAACACTGGAGCCCCGCAGGGCTGTGTTCTCAGCCCACTCCTGTATTCCCTGTACACACATGACTGTGTGGCAACACACAGCTCCAATGCCATCATTAAGTTTGCTGATGATACGACAGTGGTAGGTTTGATCACTGACAATGATGAAACAGCCTACAGAGAGGAGGTGCACACTCTGACATGCTGGTGTCAGGAGCACAACCTCTCCCTCAGCATCAGCAAGACCAAGGAGCTTGTGGTGGACTTCAGGAGAAAAGACAGAGAACACAGCCCCATCACCATCAATGGAGCACCGGTGGAGAGAGTCAGCAGCTTTAAGTTCCTCAGTGTCCACATCACAGAGGAACTCACATGGTCCATCCACACTGAGGCCGTTGTGAAGAAGGCTCATCAGCGCCTCTTCTTCCTGAGACGACTGAGGAAGTTTGGAATGAACCACCATATCCTCACACGGTTCAACACCAGCACTGTAGAGAGCATCCTGACTGGCTGCATCACTGCCTGGTACGGCAATAGCACTGCCCACAACCGCAAAGCCCTAAGTGTGGTGCGATCTGCCAGACACATCATTGGAGGTGAGCTTCCCTCCCTCCAGGACATATATACCAAGTGGTGTGTGAAAAAAGCTTGGAGGATCATCAGAGACTCCAGCCACCCGAGCCATGGGCTGCTCTCACTGCTACCATCAGGCAGGCGGTATCGCAGCATCAGGACTCTCACCAGCTGACTCCATGACAGCTTCTTCTCCCAAGCAATCAGACTTTTGAACTCTTGATCTCTCACGATCAATATACATTAGCACTGCACTTTATTAATCTTATTATCTCACACTGGACTGTCATAAATTATATTTTCTCTTAACAACACACTGGCAACTGACTATCAACTGACAGCCTGAATGTCAATACAGTACAATACAACCTACTGTATGTTTTATATATACTTTATATACTATTTTTATTGTATGTGTATTCTATATTATGTGTATTCTATATTGTGTGTATTGTATACTGTACATTGTATATTATTATTGTGTTGTGTAATTATGTGTATATTAGATATGTAAATTGTGTTGTGTAAATCTGATGTCTATTGTAAATTGGTGTATGTCTCACTGTCACGACTGCTATGTTGCTCAGAACTGCACCCAAGAATTTCACCTACTGTTGAACTTGTGCATATGGTTGTGTGACAGTAAAAGTTATTTGATTTTTGATTTAATTTGATATCATTGAACATATGCCTACAGTCTACGGCAATCCATTTTGCAGTTGAGTTTGTGTTCATCAGTCTGTCCTGTTCTCACATGTCGCGTTCTGTTGTTGGTCTATAAATTCACTGGTTTTCAGAATCATAAACACCATTTTTTTATGTTGGTTTTTTACATTTTATTTTATTTATTTTTTTAAGTTGAAACTGTGAAATTGCATCTCAAATTGCATTCTGTAGTGCTTCGTTCAGCTGTTAAGTATGTGTTCCTGGTGTTGTTCTGCGGCTGCACTGCTTGTGAGGTTTGTTAAGGCGCGCTGATTGCCCCCTGTTGATGCAGTTCATAAAAAACAAAGTTACATGTACTTCAAGCTTGAAAAATACATACTTTTACTTCGGAATTGAAGTACGGGTCATGTGGCATGATCAATTGCGTAATTTTTTTTTTACATATTATTTTTTATATAATCACAATAAATTAATCATTATTATTTAATATAATTGTGATTATTATTATTATTATTATTATTAAAATAACAACTTTGCATTAATAGAAATATTATTATAAATTATAATAATATTAATATAACTTATTTTATTATCATTATTATTATATATACACACTGGCGGCCAAAAGTTTGGAATAATTTACAGATTTTGCTGTTTCAGAAGGAAATTGGTACTTTAATTCACCAAAGTGATATTCAACTGATCACAAAGTATAGTCAGGACATTACTGATGTAAAAAATTTGTAAAGCACCATCACTATTTGAAAAAAGTCATTTTTGATCAAATCTAGACAGTAGCCATCACTCCAGCACCTTATCCTTGAGTAATCAAGCTAAATTGATAATTTGGTACTAGAAAATCACTTGCCCTTATCAAACACAGTTGAAAGCTATTGGTTCATTAAATGAAGCTTAACATTGTCTTTGTGTTTGTTTTTGAGTTGCCACAGTATGCAATAGACTGGCATGTCTTAAGGTCAATATTAGGTCAAAAATGGCAAAAAAGAAACAGCTTTCTCTAGAAACTCATCAGTCAATCATTGTTTTGAGGAATGAAGGCTATACAATGCTTGAACTTGCCAAAAAACTGAAGATTTCATACAAAGGTGTACACTACAGTCTTCAAACACAAAGAACAACTGTCTATAACAAGGACAGAAAGAGATGTGGAAGGCCAGATGTACAACTAAACAAGAGGATAAGTACATCAGAGTCTCTAGTTTGAGAAATAGACACCTCACATGTCCTCAGCTGACAGCTTCATTGAATTCTACCCGCTCAACACCAGTTTCATGTACAACAGTAAAGAGAAGACTCAGGGGTGCAGGACTTATGGGAAGAATTGCAAAGAAAAAGCCACTTTTGAAACAGAAAAACAAAAAGAAAAGGTTGGAGTGGGCAAAGAAACACAGACATTGGACAACAGATAACTGGAAAAGAGTGTTATGGATCTTAACCCCATTGAGCTTTTGTGGGATCAGCTAGACTGTAAGGTGTGTGAGAAGTGCCCGACAAGACAGACACATCTATGGCAAGTGCTACAGGAAGTGTGGGGTGAAATGTCATCTGAGTATCTGGACAAACTGACAGCTAGAATAACAAGGATCTGCAAAGCTGTCATTGCTGCACGTGGAGGATTTTTTGATGAGAACTCTTTGTAGTTTAAGAAGTTCTGAAAAAAAAAAAAAAAAAACAAATCAAATTGTAACAATAATTTTTCACATTATTAATGTCCTGACTATACATTGTGTCACAGTCTGTCTCCCTCATGTTTTCCTAAGGACTCTTATTTTGAAGTTTTCCCCCTGACTACATTTCCCAGAATTCACAGCCCTCATCACTTCCGTCTGTTCCCTATCATCCTCACCTGTCCTCCATTCCATCATCTGCTCTTGTTTGTATAAATAACCTCCTGTTTTGTTCATCCATGGTCAGTCTTTAAAGTGTTATGTTATTATGTTTAGTGTTATTGTTTTGTTCCACTCCAGCATTTATGATTAAAAGACTTAAAGTATCTACTCCCGCTCCTCTTCCTCTCCACGACCCAGCGTTACACATTGTGATCAGTTGAATGCCACTTTGGTGAATAAAAGTACCAATTTCTTTCCATAGGAGCAAAATCTGTACATTATTCCAAACTTTTGGCCCCCAGTGTATATATTACTATAATAATAGCAATATTGTAATATGCAGTTATTTTTTATAAAATAAAATTAAAAAAAAATATTTAAAACTATTTATCTCAAAGTCTAATAATTTATCTCATAAGTGGCCAGTTCTTATAAATAATACTGTAAAAAGTGGTTACTTGCATTTGATACATTTAGATTCCTTTTTTTTTTTTTTTTTTTTTTTATCTAACCGTTCAAAATTATTTTTGTTGATGAAGCCTGATGTAGTAATTTAGTCATGCCAAATTTAAATAACAAAACCAGTTCATTTAGATGTTACAACATGAGGCAAATTGTTCAGGTTACCTGACAAAACGTTATTTTTTTTTCAGTGTAAGCTGCAATGTGGACCTGACTTTGCTATGAGAGTGTAGATTTGAACCTAAAACTAGTTTCCAGCCAGATCTTTCTGCACAGAGCAAACCCTCTTTGGAAACACATTCACTACCGCTGGTATTGTTATGCCATCAAATTATCCGTACGACAGCGGTTATTCCGCGTTAAAGTGCCGCAGTCCATGCGTGCGGGTCTCG
The DNA here is from genome assembly GCF_019703515.2 of Myxocyprinus asiaticus. Taxonomy (NCBI): domain Eukaryota; kingdom Metazoa; phylum Chordata; class Actinopteri; order Cypriniformes; family Catostomidae; genus Myxocyprinus; species Myxocyprinus asiaticus. The sequence goes on along the minus strand of NC_059345.1, from coordinate 67,384,147 downwards.
TCATCCGCGGAAACGCCTGCTGTTCTCTGTAATGTAATTTAGCTGCGAGTCTTTCGCACTTAATTAGCATTTAGATAATAGCAGACACTTGGCATTTTAATTATGGCTGGCCTTTGAGCATCGAATGTACACCACGAGCTGTACTTTTAACTCAACTGCAGCATTGAAAGAAAAGTTTTCAGAGCAGAACAGCGTCCGAAGGGATGGAGATACATTTGATAAATTGCTTTACAAGAGAGAGAGAGAGAGGCAGAGAGAGGGAAGGTCCCTTAGGTAGATTACACAATATTGTGACACAACCAGGATGCAAGAATAACCATGCGTGCGTGCCCCTGTGTGTTTGTGTGTGTAATGTGTAACAGTAATGTGTATCCACAAAAGAGATACAAATCCAACCTACTTTTCCTATACTATATGCAAATACTGTATAACAGAGTTCACTTCCATGATCATAATAATGCAGGGCAGCTAAATTTTGCTGCACTTGATGTGGCTCATAGAAGATTAAAAGCAGGAGGCAGCTGAAATTACTTCAATGATTGTGGTTCAAAAGGTAACATATGTCACATGCCACATTTTCTTCATCGTCTTTGGGCACCCAAACTTCTGCATTCGGTAACAGTATGTTGAAAGTTCTGCAGCTAAAATCAGTCAGTACTTAAAGAAATTCAAATCACTGCACCAGCTGAAGATGGAAGTGTTGTTGAGCTGAAATATCCACAGGGTGGCACAAAAAGCAACAACAGGAATGCATATTTTTAACTTTAGCCCCTAATCCAAACCCCAATCTTACGTCAAAATGTCACTTTAGAGCAAAAATGGAACCTCTTTATCACACTTACCATCAGTAGAGATAGAGAGAAATGTATCTGCGCTGAAATAATGCATAAATGTCTCTGAAATCGACCCCAAAATTTCAGCCTTATTACTGAGTACATGTACATTCTAAAGCAGCATGTTGATATCCCGTGTGATCATGTTGTTTCATGATTAGATAGCTATCTGATCAGTTAAAACATATGTAATGTAATGTTTGTTAATTTATGTGTGATTTCTGAGTCACTTCTGCCTGAAGTTCAGACTCAAAATTCAACTGCTGTGTGGTCACAGGTGTGTGTGTGTGAGTGTATCAGCAATTTTACAACAGCTTTCAAGTTTATTTTTAATGCACGTGTTTCATAATGTGAAGCTGTTTTGCACTGATGTCAGATTTATTATACATTTATTATGAATAATCGTATATTTTAAGTCTGAAATCAATATTTGGTGGAATAATCCTGATTTTCAATCACAGCTTTCATGTGTCTTGGCATGCTCTCTACCAGTCTTTCACATTGCTGTTGGGTGATTTTATGCCACTCCTGGTGCAAGAATTCAAGCAGCTCGGCTTTGTTTGATGGCTTGTGGCCATCCATCTTCCTCTTGATCACATTCCAGAGGTTTTCAATGGGGTTCAGGTCTGGAGATTGGGCTGGCCATGACAGGGTCTTGATCCGGTGGTCCTCCATCCACACCTTGATTGACCTGGCTGTGTGGCATGGAGCATTGTCCTGCTGGAAAAACCAATCCTCAGAGTTGGGGAACATTGTCAGAGCAGAAGAAAGCAAGTTTTCTTCCAGGATAACCTTGTTCATGGCTTGATTCATGCATCCTTCACAAAGACGAATCTACCCAATTCCAGCCTTGCTGAAGCACCCCCAGATCATCACCAATCCTCCACCAAATTTCACAGTGGGTGCGAGACACTGTGGCTTGAAGGCCTCTCCAGGTCTCCGTCTAACCATCAGATGACCAGGGGGAGGATCGGTGATGAGATATATATATATATATATTAGACATGTGCACAAGTAATCGACTAATTGAGTACTTGTTCTGCTCCAGCTAGTCTTGAATATCACCAATTAATTTTTCTTTGCACATTTTGTGTATTCTGTTCAGTAAAACTCTTTTATACATCCATCTTTTAAGTAGTATCAGTGTCATCATAAATTACAATAGCGGCATATATTATGGCCGTGTATAACGTGTAAGCATGTTAAGCCATGAATGCAGAATAAAAACATGACAAATAACATTATCTACTGCATATACAGTGCCTTGCAAAAGTATTCAGACCCCTGACCAGTTCCCTCATATTACTGAATTACAAATTGTACACCTGAGATTTCATTCTGATTGATATTTTATTTGAAAACACTGAAACTCAAAATCAGTTATTGTAAGGTGACATTGTTTTTTTGTTGGGAAATATTTTTATGAAATAAAAAAACTGAAATATCTTGCTTGCATAAGTATTCAACCCCCACACATTAATATTTGGTCGAGCCACCTTTTGCTGCAATAACTGCATTAAGTCTTTTGGGGTACATATGTAGCAGCTTTGCACACAGTGATGAAGTGATTTTGGCCCATTCTTCTCAGCAGATTTGCTTCAGGTTGTTCAGGTTGGTTGGGTGATGCTTGTGGACTGCAATTTTCAAATAGTGCTACAGATTCTCAATAGGATTGAGATCAGGACATTGACTGGGTCACTGTTGGACATTTATCTTTTTGTTTTTGAGCCACTCCAATGTTGCTTTGGATCATTGTCCTGCTGAAAGGTGAATTTCCTCCCATGCTTCAGTTTTTTAGCGGACGAAGCAGGTTCTCTTGCAGTATTTCCCTATATTTTGCTCCATCCATTCTTCCTTCAATTCTAACAAGATGCCCAGTCCATGCTGATGAGAAGCATCCCCACAGCATGATGCTGCCACCACCATACTTCACTGTAGGGTAATTCACTTGAGACCTAGGAAGTGTTAGGTTTGCGCCACACATAGCGCTTTGAGTTTTGGCCAAAAAGCTCTATCTTGGTCTCATCTGACCACAAAACTTTCTCCCACATCTCAGCTGGGTCACTCACATGCTTTCTGGCAAACTCCAGACATGCTTTCAGATGGTACTTTTTGAGTAATGGCTTCTTTCTCGCCACCCTCCCATACAGGTCAGCGTTATGCAGTGCTCTTGATATGGTTGACTGGTGCACCATTACTCCACTCCCAGCCACAGAACTCTGTAGCTCCTTCAAAGTGATTGTTGGCCTCTCTGTGTCTTCTCTCACAAGTCTCCTTGTTGTTAGAGCGCTGGGTTTTGAGGGATGGCCTTTTCTTGGCAGAGCCTGGATGGTGTGGTGCAGCTTCCACTTCCTGATTATTGATCCAACTGTGCTCACTGGGATATCCAAACATTTGGATATTATTTTGTACCCTTTCCATAATCTATGCATTTTTATTACTTTATATCTAACTTCTGTGGAATGCTCTTTGGTCTTCATTTTCCTGCCAATGATCCTTCAACAATGGGTTTTTTATCCAGAAAATGTGATTGCAACTGTAATGATTCACAGAGATAATATGAGATAATTGGTCAAGGGTCTGAATACTTTTGCAAGGCACTGTATATTACTTTAAATCATCATCGAGTGGTTAAAACAGCCTTTCAGTGATCTCATGTAAGTTCTACTCATAGAATGAGGCATAAAGTCATTGATAACACATTTTAAAGTCACATCAGTTAAGGTTTTACCTGTAGTCTTGTGCATCCTCATAATTGAATGCTTCTCTAAACCCTTCCCCGAGTGGTGTGACCCATGTTTGAATGTTTGCAAACAGTGTACCATTGCCCAGCTGTTTCAAACTTGTTTTTGGCTCTTAGCGAAGAACTTTGCCGTGAATATAATGGTACCTTAATGCTGTTGTTAGTTATATTATACTCTATTCCTCAGTTGTAATGTAATAGTAATCCACTCTGAGTGGTCATGGAGTGATGCTGCCTATCGGAGGTGCTATCTGAAATATTCCATGAGTATTTCACTCACGTTCAAATGTTTTGTTGTTGGACAGAAATCATGGAGGACCAAACTGTTCTCTCCTCTGCCCTGTTAAAAGTTTATGTCTCTCATCCCAACTCGGAAACTTGTGTATCAGGTAGGTGACCTGAGCATGTTTCATTACTCCGTCTACGGCTGAAACGATTAGTCGACGTTATCGACAATGTCGACAAAAAAACTTTGTCTACAAAACTTTTCGTTGTGGAATAATCGTTTGATCTCATTTAACGTAACATGAGATCACATTAAACTCTAATGATGACACGTGAGAGCAGCACTGCAGTTCACGACTGACTGAGAAGAGGAAGAATTCCACAGATTTCTCTAAACTTTCCAAACAGCTTCAGATGATGTAGAAAGGTGAGAGAGGGTAGTCTTCACCCCATTATACACTGCAACTAAATACATTTTTGATTTGTTTTTGTTTTGGCTTGTTTTCCAATATAAATATCTAAAACTCCTTTAAAACAATGTACATTTACTTTAGCAGCTATACTGCAGAAGAAAAATTTTTTATCTGAGAATGTTGAATATAATATTAAAAATACAAATATTTTAAAATATCTAAAAATCCTTTAATAAAGATGCATTCACCTGAGAAGCAGCATATAAGATATTTAGATCTTGAATATAAGTATATTTTGTCTTTATTGCACTTGCAGAAGTGTAACCAAGTGAAAAAGTACACTTATATATAAAATACACTTATATTTAAGATACATTCTCTTAAAGCAAGTCTAAATATCTTATATGTTGCTTCTCAAGTAAATGCATCTTGTTTTAATGATTTTTAGACAGTTTTAAATGGAAAACAAGACAAAAACACTTGATAACAATAGGATTTTTTGCTGTGAATTTCTTTACTAAATTAAACTTAATAAAAAGTATTTTTTCCCTTTAATTCAGTGAATGTCATTTAGAGGTATTTTTAAAAGATGATTTTGTCCTCTTTATTGTTAGTAAGCACATTTAATACAAACTTTTAAGTGGGGCACAAGCTGAATAATCAGTTAAGAGCTAATGATTAATCGTTGCAATAATTGCTGAATAGTCAAATAATTGTTATAATAATCATTAGATTAATCGATTATCAAAATAATCATTAGTTGCAGCCCTAACTCCGTCGGTCGCAACTCTCAGTTTAACTCTATTTCTCAGCTATAGTGTAGTAATCTGAGCGATCATTGAGTGAGAGACAATTTCGGATGAAAAATGTGCACACTAACTGATGACACAGATTGTCAACATCAGCTCAACTCACTCATAGCACACACAAGACAGTCCTTTGCTGCTCTTACACATTAGTTTGGAATGTCACAAACACAAGCATAGTACGCTCATGTACTTGTACTGGTGCTCATAAAAATGTTCGATACCAAAAACTGATACTATCTGATGTACGAATGGCATTCCATAAACATTTAGTGTACATATTAAAATCATGTTATGTCCTAGTGTGATTATTAAACCGCAAAGGCTTTGATTTAATGAGATAAATATGTAGTTTGCATGTGCTGCACACTTCAAAGGGAATGTGTGGAGCCGTTGTTGTGTCCCCTTACAAAAAATCTAGAGTTCTGGCAAACTTGCCACAAATTTGCCACTTTTATTTTCACATGCAAATGAGCTTGTGATTCGCCGCAAATGTTTGCAGCTAGTGGCAAAACTGTGATCAAACAATGGACAATTTACCGAAAGTTTGCTGCAAAGCTCATTTGCATGTGAAAATAATCACATGCAAATGCTTTTTTCTTTATAGAAGCAGTTCTAAATAAAAAATTGTTTATTGTAATTTACTTATTTATTTTTCATCTGTGTAGGTTGTGAGAGTGCTGCAGGAGCGTTGTGCGTGTGTGTGTGTGTGTGTGTGTGTTCATTGATTAATTTATTGGTTGTTGTTTAGCCCCCTAAATAATTTTTTTTTAAAAAAGATGGCTTTTAAATGTAATGTTAAATGGCTAAAATAAATGTAACAAAAATATGGGTTAAGTGAACACAAGTAGGCTATATTGTTATACATACTGTGATATAAAATGATTCTTACCGAAATGTACATTTTGGTCAATAATGTCAATACATATATAAAAACATATATATATAGATACACATAGACCGTCACAGAAGAGGTGTTTATTTCTACAATAAATGAATGAATTGACTCCATTTGATTTTCAATTCTGTTTCACTCTCTGTGTATCAATGTCAGACAGATGAGTAGCAAGAAAAGAAAAGAGTGTGATTTACAAATCGTCTGCCAATGTGGGCGACATGCGGTATTACTTATCTGTCAGATTTCTAGTCAGAGTGTTTGTTCATAGAGAAACAGCGGCTTTGTGTGTGTGCTTGTGTGTGTTTGTGTGATGAACAAAGAATCGGCCTTCACTCATCAAGAAAAGAGAAAATCACATAATAAATCTCTCTGTCTCTGAGCAAAAGCATTGAGACACGAGACTTTGAATAGCTGAAATCTGAACTATTAATTAATTGTGCAAATATTACACACACTGTCGCATTCATTAATATGTCGGTTTGGAGTTGAAATCATAGAAAGAGGACTGATGGTATCGTGGACGGAAATAGAAAGCGTGGCACTGCCTGTTGTGTGTGACATCACTCTGCGGGCGCCGGGCACATGCCAACTCTGACTTCCGTATGTGAGTGTGTGTGGCAGGAACAGAACAGGCCATTTTCTGTGTTTGTATTGTGGAAATAAAGAAGTTTGATTGATGAACACTATATTTCAGCACTATTGAAAGAGATTGAATAACACATGAAGAATGTTTTGATAAATTACATAAATGTTATGAATGTAATACTACTAATAAATACTACTAGTCTATTAAATTTACTACTACAACTAAATATACTATAAATAAAAAAATGCTATTTTACACAGAAATAGTATTTCACATATTTTAATATTGTTTTTTTATTATAAAAGTGCCATAAAGTTAAAGCAGACGTTCAAGAACCGTTAACTAGAGATTGACCGATGTTGTTTTTCTGAGCGATACAACGGGATTCATTTTAAGTGTCTGACAACCAATATACAAAACAAATTACATATTATTTTTATTACCATATTTTCCAGAATTTAAATCACATTTTTTTTTCATCATCTGAAAGGTCATGCAACTCAATGTCCGCAGCCACTTTATACGTAATATATGTTGGCCGGTCATTGCACACCAAAACTACACACAAACAGATCAAAAAAGGGATGTGGGGGGTCTGGGTAGCTCAGCGAATGTTGACGTTGACTACCACCCCTGGAGTCGCGAGTTCGAATCCAGGGCGTGCTGAGTGACTCCAACCAGGTCTCCTAAGCAACCAAATTTGCCCGGTTGCTAGGGAAGGTAGAGTCACATGGGGTAACCTCCTCGTGGTCGCTATAATGTGGTTCTCGCTCTCGGTGGGGCATGTGGTGAGTTGTGCGTGGATGCTGCGGAGAATAGCATGAGCCTCCACACGCACTAGGTCTCTGCAGTAACGCGCTCAACAAGTCACGTGATAAGATGCGCAGATTGACGGTCTCAGACGCGGAGGCAACTGAGATTCATCCTCCACCACCCGGATTGAGGCAAGTCACTACGCCACCACGAGGACTTAGAGCACATTGAGAATTGGGCATTCCAAATTGGGGAGAAAAAAGGGGAGAAAATAAAAAAGAGATGTGGTAGTGGATAATTAGTGCATAGCAAAGAGGGTTGCAAATTTCAGAAATATGGTTTTGGTACTCTCAGACCAAAAGCTGTTTATTTGTATACAGCAACAGATGTGGCTTTTCTGTCGATTATTTTCATGAAACATGAAAAACTGTTAAACACAATTACTTAAAGCAAATGCTACCAATTAAAACAAGGTCAAATACTGCATGAAACGATGCGTATATCCTGAGGTCATCTTTACGGAGCGTGTTTAGACATGTTGAGTGGCTGAAGATAAGTCGGGCGGCTGTTTCTGGGTCCTAGTTCATGCCGTATACAACCTCTCTCAATTTAATGTACAAGTTAATTACAGTTAATTCATATACGAGTTATACACCCACCAACGTGAGGCGCTTCCCTCGTGTCCTTGTAGTTCCCGATGTGGCGTTTGATCCATGTTAATCCAAAACTGCGTTTTTGTCATTTTAACCCCCCTTACCCAAACCCCATCCCTAAAATAGAGCTCGACCTAATGTGGTGGGAAAGGCCGATAACCGATTAATTGGCTGATAGTCTTTAAAATTGATTTATAGAATATAAAAAAAATATGTATATATTTTGGGCAAAGACAAAGTGTTTTTTGTTCAACCAAAAGAAAGACTTACCTGTGTGTGTTTTTTGTTTTGTTTTTCTCAACATTGCGATTTTATTTCAGGAACTGCTTTTTGACACCATAATAATAAATCAATGTGCAATAAAATCAAAGTGCTTTATGAATATATTATATTTATGGACAGGTTTTTTTGTATTTTTTCTGCGATATGGTCGCAACATTACTTTAAAAAAAAAAAAAAATTATGAATGTTTGCTATGGAAAAGTTTGAGTAATTTATGCAAACAACAAACTAAATAAGTCATTTATTTAACCATTGAAGAGATGCTGTTTATCAGTAGATCCGATATTAAAGAACCAATAACTGATTATTGTGAATATCTGTAAAAAATATAAATCAAATTTTAACATTGATTTATATATATATATATATATATATATATATATATATATATATTTTTTTTTTTTTGTCAGATAACCAATGTATCTGTAAAGTCGTAACTTCATTTTCATCTATGTTTTGGTCCATGTCTAACTGTTATACTATGCAATGAATGGTTCGAAATTTATCTAAACAAATGCTATGTAAAAGGTTCAGCGATTTATGCTAACAACATATTTAGTAAGTTACTAAACCACTCAGGAGACGGTATTTAGCTGTATATTCGATATATTGAAGAACTGATAACCGGTTAATCAGAAAAGTGTGAATATTTTGTAAAAAAAAAAAAACGTACTGGTCCAAACATTCAGTTCAGGTATTTTTTTATTATTGTTTTAAATAGATGCAGTTATTTATTTGTCTGTGTAAGTTGTGAGAGTGTTGCAGGAGCATTGTGTGTGTTCATTGATTGATTCATCATTGGTTATTGTTTTTTTGTCTCTGTAGGTTGTGAGCACGTTGCAGGAACGTGTGCTGGCACACTTGTAACATCATGCCTGTTCCAAGCGTCCGTGTAGCGTTCCCCTCCGTTCCACAGTCTCTGCTGCTGCTTGCTGCCACCGTCCTGCTCGCCAACGCTGAGTGTAAGTGTCACCTTTAACTACACACTTATACGCTTGTCTCATTTGTATCTCACTCTGTCTCTCTAATCTGCAGACTGACTCATATTTCACCCCAAAATCATAAGAAATAAGTAATGACTTTTTGCATAAAGAAACAGACTGATCACACTGTAAATTGCTTTGTGTTTACCGAAATTTGAACCACTGCCCCCAGTGGCTGAAGCTGGAAGTGTTGTTGAACAGTTTCTTGGTGAAATGTCCACAAGGTGGCACCAAAAACGAGCTGCATTTTTAGTTGTTAATTTAAAACAGTCAACAGTAATGCATATTTTATTAACTGTACGCTCTAACACAAACCCTTAACCCTAAAACTGTCAGTGGAGTAAAAATGTCATTTTAGTGTGAAAATGCAGCCTCTGAATCACACTCATCATTGTTTCTGTGAACTCAGTCAGTTCCTGGTTTACACGGGACCACAACCCATGTCTCAGTGATTGCTCATGCAGTCAGTAGCACTAGAGGGAAATGTATTTGTGCTTGATTTAATGCAAAAACATCTGATAGGGGATGGTGCAAAACAGACCTCACACATCATACACCGGTAGTGGACATAGATGTTGGCTGAAAACGTTGAACAGATATTGCCTGCAAATTTACTAACAAATCTACAATGATCAGAAGGAAGTAAGCAATGCACAGGTGATAAATATTTGATATACCATATATCACATATTAAAGATAATCTTTCCATTAGTGTTTAGTTTCATCTGGTCGTTGTGTAACATGATTGTTCCTCTGTCATGAATTTGATGTTTAATTTGTGCTCTTATTGTTAGAATAGCTATATTTGCATATGGCTGCCAGGCAGGGTGAAATTTGCATTTCGTATAGCCACTATAACATCAAACATCTTTGTGTTTAATTTGCATGTATGCTAATGTCATTTAAATGAAGGCCTGGCTGTCCACTCTGTGCGCACACACACAGTTTAGTGCATGGTCTGTTTCTAATTTAGAATGATCTATGATCATAAGACTGAGTTTATATGTGTTAAATATATATATATACCTTCAAATGTGGTTATGTGATATTTGATGGTGTTTAATTTCAGTGCATCTGTAGGTTTTGCTGTGCTTGTAAAATCCCGTCAGCTCGTTTGCAGCTTCAGGCTTTAATTAGTGGTGCGCTGTTCCAGAGCTGATGACAAAATGACAGAAATAATCATGAACTACCGCACAGTGTGAGAGGGAGTTCTGTTCCAAAACCTAGTGAGCTGCCTAAATAGGAAGCATAAACGTGAACGCTATCATTCTGCCTTTGTAGATACGTTCCCTTGGCAGCACTGCATGTAGCATGTAGTTGGAGTACGCAGTCCCAGAATCCCACAAAAATGATCCAAGAAGATGGACAAGTCAACAGATTTCATTCAAAACTGAATAAAGAAGATAAATATAGATGAAAATGTACTGTTTTACTCGATGTGCGCTGTGTGTATTGATGCTCATAAGAATGTTGCATTGTTAGCTTAGCAACATGCTACGTCACACTTGAAAATTGAAATCCAACGTCTCTTTTGTGCTTCATGTGAGGAGCGATTTATTTTTGCTGTGAGGAGTTGCTGTAGAGCATACCAAATCTGTTACTTCAGTTCCATTTCGGTTCGGATGTTGCCTTCTAAGGTAGCTTCCTACGTAGACATCAAGTAATTATGTCAGTAATTATTAAATAAAATCGGTGCTAGCAGTATATGTAAATCTAGTACTCACAAACGCTTATTAGATTCAGTGTTGGGTTAAGGCCCCGATATTCTTCCGAAGTTCTTCTTTGTTCTTCGTTCAAGGCTAAAAAGAAGTTCTAAATGGCCGAGCAACAGTATATTGTTTCCGAACATTTAGACACCGGTCACACCGCTGTGGGAGGCGTTTAGAAGTACATTTAAATATGATGATGCTTGGAAAAACCTTAACTAATGTGACATTAAAATGTGTTATCAATGACTTTATGCCCCATTCTATGAGTAGAATACAAATGAGGTCAGTAAAAGAAGCGGTTTTAACCACTCGATGATGCTTTAAAGTAATATATAGGCAGTAAAAAATGTTTCATTTTTCTTGTTTACATTGTGAATTCATGATGGCATAATATACACCGATTACACTCTGTTATTGTAATTTATGATGACACTGATACTACTGCAAAGATAGGTGTTAATATTGTCAAGAAGAGTGTTAATATTCAGAATAAAGACAAAAGAATGGTGATTGAGCCAGATGTTACTCTGGGCAGATGTGTGAATGGCTTTCGCTGCAAATGGCACATGAGTGAATGGGCACTTGAGAGTATGTGGGTAGAACTGATTCCTTTTGTAGACTAATTAAACAAACAAAAACGCATGCTGGTGTGTTCATGTTGAATACTGACTGAACAATGTAAACAAAATAGTAGGTGGAGCTTCAGGTCACACCTACCGAAGACTTGAACCAATGGCAACGGTTAGAAGTTTTCCTAAAAGTTCGCCCAGACGAGCTGTTACGAACCACCGAAACAAATGCAATAACACCTTCTTTTTGGCCAGATTTGGTTCTAAATGACGTCACACTCCTTTGATTTCGTATTAAGTATATCTGGGCCTTAAGTAACTCAAAAAAGTAATTCTCTACAAATGACTAATTATTACTCTAAAGATTTACTGCTTTTAGAAAAAAGTAATCACTTTACTAATTACGTTACTTTCTAAATTATTTTTCTCAGAAAACCTTTTGTTTTTCTATTCAACAAATTCAAAATAATTGCTGCATCCAAATATCCATACTTCTCTAGTATGTACTATGCCAAAAACAGTATGCCAATGGAGTATTATGTCCGAATCCACAGTATTCATGAAGCAGTAAGGGAGAAGTACCCGGATGACCTACTATTTCTGATGAGATTCTGAGGTGCGGACTGACTGGACACTTAATGATCTCATAATCCCTCGGGAGCTGAGGCGATGTCATGTTCAAAACACTGGATTTAAAAGAACGCGGTGAATCGCGAGGCAGACAACTCTTCTCAAGATAATTGTTCCTTGTGCTTAAATGGTGCTTGTTTAACAAAACCAGAGCAGATAGTTTTTGCGGTTGTTGTTCTTACATCATATATTCGGGTCACGAAACGATGCCCACGTCCCGGATGAAGTATGTCTGAAATCTGTTCATACTACTCACATGCATACCTGAAAGATCGTACTGTTTAACCAGCAGATAAGTGTGTCCTTCATTAAATACAGTACATACTGTGACAGCACATGGTTTCGGATGCAGCAAATTTCCTCCTTGTTCATTGATTTGTTAGGGGGCGCACACCCTTCAGCGGAGTTGAGATCCATGTGCAGTTTTTAACCCTCTGGGGTTGACGGACGCGCCGGCGCGTCCTGCTGGATTTTTTCCTCATAACAACAAAACCTTGTGCTTTTGTAAAATAAAGAAAATAAACAGGCTGCACTTTCAGCTGTCTCTGTCTCCGCGAGCATCTTTCTGAAACACGTCACAAAAATCAGGTGTAAATGTGTAAAATGTGCTGTAAATATGCCCATATTAGTAAATCAGCATATTAGAATGATTTCTGAAGGATCATGTGACACTGAAGACTGCAGTAATGATGCTGAAAATTTAGCTTTGATCACAGGAATAAATTGCATTTTACAATATATTCAAATAGAAAACAGTTATTTTAAATTGTACAAATATTTCACAATATCACTGTTTTTGCTGTATTTTGGATCAAATAAATGCAGCCTTGGTGAGCAGAAGAGACTTCTTTTAAAAACATTAAAAAAATCTTACAGATCTAAAACTTTTAAATGGTAGTGTAGGTCTAAAATTTTAAGTAAAGTCTTTATGTAAAGAAAATGTATAGTCAGATTACTTCTTTTAACTTTGATTTTTGATTTTGTGAATAAGCTACAAACAATACATTCAATCATTAAGTCTCCTCACATTCATTCTCTCTCAGGGAGAGGGGTCTTTGTCTCAGGTGTGAATTACATCAATATTCATGATCATCCACGCCTCCTCGCATATGGCCTTTCTAACACTAAAAGTGTCTTACAAAAGTTAAATAACTATATTGTTTTGTATGAATGAGTGATCAGGATGGTTTTCACATCATTTTTGTAGCAAAAACTCTAGGCTACAAGATCCAGTCCTCAAAAGTCTTGTGAACAAATGTTTAGTATGTGTTATATGGCCTTATTTCAGTGACTTAATTTTTTTGTTTTTCCAAAAACCATGCATAAACGTTATTTTCTCAAAAATACAAACATGTACATACATGTTGTTCACATATTATTGTAGCTCAGTTTGTGCTGAATACAGTGTTATCAGACTTTATCCATTAATATGTTTTTAAGCAACTGAAAAAAGCACAAATGTCAAGGCATGTCAAAACTTCTCCAGGGCCCAAAACACCCTCAGACCCCAGAGGGTTAATAACAATAAACGTAGTAATACAGACAGGCAGGGGTCAAACACCAGCAACAGTAATATCCAAGGCAATCCAGAGAGTAGTTGATCAACAGACAAGAGGTCAGGGCAGGCGGCAGACAATCACAGGTTATATCCACGTAAACAAAGCAGTAACAGTAGGCAGGCAGCAACGGGTCAAAACAGGGTAAACAGTCCAGGATCGTACACAGGCATGGAGCAGGCTGAGGCATGGCTGTGACATGGCGTGGAGCAGACTCAGATGTTGCTGACTCGCAAGCTGGAACCAGGATTGTGAGAGGAGGATCCTTTGTGGCGAGTGTGTCGAGTACTAGCCTCACATATACCTCCCACGTGTAGTCTCCAGAGTCTGGCAGTTCCCTCCACTGGTGTGCTGTGAGTCCGATCCGGTATATGGATCAGAGAGCAGCATCATCAAAACCAGTGTGAGGGCAGCAACGGTGGAAAAGAAATGGGAGTACTCCCTTATTGATAAGTCCGCCTGGCTTAGTTGAACAAAGAACGCTGCTAGATCCATGGTGCGGTGAATTGTTCTAGATGAGGCCGGGTGTGCTGCTGGGTTCGATGAAGGAGTTGAGACCTTGGTGGTTAGTTGAAAAAAGCAGCTGGATTGGTTTGTGGCAAAGTCTTCTGTAATGATGAGTCAACGGAGTTGAGATCCATGTGTAGTTTTTAATAACAATAAATATATTAATACAGACAGGCAGGGGTCAAACACCAGCAACAGTAATATCCAAGGCAATCCAGAGAGTAGTCGATAAACAGACAAGAGGTCAGGGCAGGCGGCAGACAATCAGAGGTTATATCCACGTAAACAAAGCAGTAACAGTAGGCAGGCAGCAATGGGTCAAAACAGGGTAAACAGTCCAGGATCGTACACAGGCAAGGTAGTAACACAGGTAATGCTCAGAAATGTCAGCCAGGGCAAAACGAGACTTCGCAAAGAGAGAGAGTGAGAGTGAGTCTTAAATAGCTGAATTAATGAGAAACAGGTGAGCAGGTAATCAGTGCCAGGTACGGGGATTATGGGAAATGGAGTCCAGAGAGTTCAAGTCAATACCTGGGTGGTGGAGCCCTCTGGTGGTGAGCGGGAGGAACTGCAGAGGCGTGATTCGTAACAACAGTACATAGAGTACACAAACTGTTTCATAGTTTCATATTCGCCATACCTCACCCACTGCATCGTTCTTAACTGCTGAATCAAGTTTGTTGTCTTACAACATTATGCCAGCACTCCTGATGGCATTACAGAGCTGCTGATGTCTTAAAGGAGCCACACGTCTTTGCGACATGGGCAAATGAATTATGCGATCGGCCAAATTACAGATTGAATCATAGGATGTGAATATCGGCCAATACCGATCAGTGGATGATCAATTGGAGCATCCCTATTGTAAATGTATTCTACATATAGAATATTAGAAATAGGTGTAACCCAAGTAATTAAAAGTTATTAAGTTATTATTGAAAATCAGTAACTGTAATCTGATTACAAGAATTTGAAATGTAGTGTGATTAATGCTAAAAGTAATTAGATTATAGCAAATTATTTGTAATTAGATCACCCAACACTGATTATATTACAAACTATTTGCTAAAAAGAGAGAAGCCACATCTTTGTTAAATATCTTTTTAATATTAGTGCTCAATATACCAGCAGCCGATATATTAATGGCCAATAACTGGGAAAATGAAAATATTATTATCGTACCAATAGTGAAATTACAGCAGATGCAGCAAAACGCAACAAAAAACATATATACACACATATAAATATATATATATTCTATTTAGGCACAATTGTTGACACTTTATTTTGGTGATTTTATCGGCATCGGCCACAATGAGTTATTATTGGGTATCGGTATTGGCCCAAAAATTCCATATCGGTGCATCCATACTTTTTAATTATTGTGTAATTATTTGTAATAAATTTGTTTAATTGCAATGTATATGACTGGGTAAAAAAAAAACAAAAAAACTTACAATTTATTTTCAAATGTTTGTGATTTACCTACCTGTTCGTTGGACATTATTTTAAGTAAAAAATATATTTCTTTTTTCTTTCTTTTTTTTAAAGAATACATCTGTTTTAGTGTTTGCTCATTATTATGTTAATGAACCAACAGCTGATGGCAAAATATCTGGAATGAAAACAGACAGTGTGTTTGTGTGTTTCATTTATTATAAATAGAGATGGAAGACAAGGAAAGAAAAAGACAAACAGACAGACAGACAGTCTGAGGAAAGCATTCACACATGTGTTGATGTTTGTCATACCCACAAGCTTTGCACAGTAGCAGCTGTTTAGTGTCTGATCACACACACACACACACACACACGAGAGAGAGAGAGCAGTGGTTTTTCCCATGGTCATGTTACAGCTTATTTTGTCATGTCAGTCGGACATGAACTGATACACCATTGGATATTTTTAAAGGGGGCATCACCCAAATCTAGTAATTATCACCTGTATGCAAATTAATTGTCCACTCTGCATGCTAGATCATGAATATGAATGAGTGCAGTTAATTAGTGTAGAACAGAGAGTCCAGATGAAGTACACTCAAGAACACACATCTCTGGCTTTCGTCACATACACCACGGGTCAAACATTTTGAAACACTTACTCATTCTTTATTATAATTTTTTTCACATTTTAGAATAATAGTAAAGTCATCAAAACTATGGAATAACATAAATGGAACTATGGGAATTATGTTGTGACTAAACAAAATCCAAAATAAATCAAAACTGTGTTATATTTTAGCATCTTCAAAGTAGTCACCCTTTGCCTAGAATTTGCAGACATGTACTCTTGACATTTTCTCAACCAACTTCTTGAGGTATCACCCTGGGATGCTTTGTAAACAGTATTGATGGAGTTTCCTTCTATGTTGGGCACTTATTGGCTGCTTTTCTTTATTATTCGGTCCAAGGCATCAATTTCAAAAACTTTTTTTTTTTTTTTTTAAATTACATTTTAGTTTTATAATGAAATAAATTAATATGGTGGCACAATTATATTTTTGTCTCCAAAACTAATTTCAAACATTTAAGCATACACCTTCAGCTCAAAAGATTTTTAAGATCATGAGAAACATTTCAGTCAAGTGTTTCAAAACTTTTGACCGGTAGTGTATGTATGAGCATATACTGTATTTAAAATATTTGCATGGAAAATTAAAATAGTTTGTTCATTATTTTGCATATAAACATGTTAAAATTAAATATGTTAACAGTGTAAGCGACACTAACAGGGACTGAGACTCTTCAAAATAGTCGTTTTTTTTTTATTATTTATTTTTTTATTTTGGCAAATAAATATTATACGAGCCATTTTATTTACTCAGTTTATGGGGTTTGCAATATTTGCAGCTCTGGACCCAGATTTTGATATTTTCTAATAAACATGTAACAAAGAACAAATGTATCCAACTTTAATTAATAGGAAGTTAAAGCTTTTGAGGTGGGACAGAACAAAATCACCATTTAGCTTAAAAAAAAAAAAGAATAGAGTAATGTGGTTTTAAACGTAGCTATGCTCAGGGACTCGTTGAACAACCAAACCCTCACAAAAAAGAAAACACGGGATCAATAAGTCAACGAGTGCTGTTCTTTCTTCTGCTCAGAATAAGAGCAACAACAATTTCACACTTCCTGAACTGCTGCCGCTCATTATGAGATTTAATTGGCTGAAACATTCTGTCCATTCAAGCATGACCGTTTGGGTGGAGCAGGAGGCATTTTCACTATTCCGTCTCATCAGGGGGTCGTCATTGCGATTGCTGGTGAAACACACACAGAGACTGTTCATTCTGAACTCTATTTGTACCAGATCCAAGATGTATTGATTAGACAGTAATTCAATTGTCCTCTCTCTGTTTGAAATAGATTTATAATCGCTCTCTCAGCACGGCAAACTCAATACTGCTCGCAAAACACGATGATCACCGCATGACACATTCTTCATCTGTGACATCACAATGAGAGACGGTCAGTAATGCAACTCAAGCGTTTGAATGGTTTTTAAGTGCTTCAGTTTAAAGGGTCTTTACTCATATTGAGACATGGACGTCATATCTTAGATGAAATAAAAATATCGTGACTGCTAAAACATCTTAGCTAATGACTCTGATGTCCCAAACTACACTGTTTCTCAGATTTGGTGATTTGAGCCCTGTCTCAAGTGACAGTATCAACCTTAAAGGTGCTGTAAGTAACTTTTTCATGGAAAGGTATACAAAAATTGTACTACTCCCTGAAAGATATTAATGAAATAAGTGTCCTGAGATATCTCACCGGTCTCTGTGACAGCACTAGACTCTGGAAACAACAAACAACAATGTGTCTGCGGACAATGACACTTTCTGCCTGTCAATCATTTTGTGCATTCTTTTGGTATTGTAGTTGCAGCGAATTATTGAGGCTTAATGCCATATTTATGCCATGTTGCTCATAACAGTTGTAAGCTGATTGTGCTATTTTGCTGCTGTTGTTTCTAACAACCGTTTCTGCATGATGTCGGTCTCAATAAAGCTCATTTGGTATCTTTGGAGGGCGGGGTTTTGGAAAAAGGGGGCTCATTGAACTGCTCATCTTGAATGGCTAAAATCGCTAACAGCACCTTTAAATACTCTTAAATACATGTACTGCTATTTCAGTGCTGATTGTGCCTTCTTAAACTAATACTTTGCACGTAGTTAATAATTAAGAGGTATGTTTTTTGCACTGAAATACCATGAGCAAAAGTGGGGCAACTGTTTCATAAATTTGCCCCTCAGAGTTTTGTTTGAGGTTAACTAGATATCCACGAGCAGAACTGTATATTGTGCTTTGTTTTCTGTTTCTAAAATAATCACTTATTACTTTGTATGTACCAAAGTCTACACAGATTTCTTAAAATTTCTTCAGTGTTTTCAGTACTACCATTTACAGAGATGGCTGAGCCATAATATCTTTGTGGTATAATCTATTTCAGATTAACCTGCTGCTAAATGCCATGTAAAAAACTAAGTGAACTGTGGTTGGTCGCTTTACATGTCAGAATGTCTCTTCCTGTCTAAGTGTGCGGTTCTCGGCCAGAAAAAGTGGCAACGTGGATCAGATTTGATGCTGAATGCCAACAGTCTCTCTATGCAAGACGGTTCAGATCCTAGTCCACTATGAAGTCCACCTAGTGCATGCTTTGCAGAAGAGATTAGCTTGCGGCTGCAAAGGGGGCGCTGTGTCTGAGTTTTTTAGATGCTTATTTGAGATGTTTGAGATTCTCATTTTTTATTTTAGCGTGCAAATAATGGCACATTTCACCTTTAACCTCTTAAATTCTGTGGACCCACCGGCAGGTCAAAAAGGGGGCACTATATTGTGAAAAAAGTTTACGCTCAAAATACTGAAGTTCCCATATACATAAGTCAAGCATTTGTGGTATCAATTGAAAGCTTAGAATCTGAACTTTACATAGATAAACACTTCTGCATGTATGTTACTTAAAATAACAAAATAAGGCTTTAAAACATCAGTGTCGCAAATAAACGCCACCTAGTGGTTATGTGGTAGAAATATTCATATAAATATAAAAGTCTTTAAAATAGCACTTAAATAGACAAGTCTTATATCGAATGAAAGCTTTCATTCTCAGGAATGTGACTGTACAGTTTATTTTGTTGCACTAATACCACAGTTTAATTTTTCAAAAGAATCACAAAATGAAATATTATATTTGTAAGACATCAAATACAAGCGTCTCTTTTATGCACCGATAACTGCTGCTGTAAGCCCCAAATAGCTACAAACATTATATCTGTTTTTACTTTAGGAAGTTCTCTAAAACAAATGAGCCATTGTTTACTTGTCTGTGAGCTTGTTTGTGTGAATAATCCAATGTTATATCTTAGATGTCCAGAACAAAATATGCAGTGTCACAGGAAAAGCATTCAAAACAAATCATCAGAAATATATGCTATTGACTATTAATGATAAAATGTTTGCAAAGGGGAGGATCTCAGCTTTCTATTGACACATAGATTGAGCTTCTAGTCCACTCACAGGCCGACATATTCTATGAAAAAATGGGGGTGGTGCAAGAACCGAAAATTAGACTGAATGTCTATGGACAAACACATCTGCAAGGGCTAAAATGCGTTATTATATCGCCACCTACATGTCAGATCAGAATTTTGTGACGGAAGGTGATAGAGGGAAAAAAACATTTCTAGTACTTTGTCATCTATTGGAATAAAATTAGACTATTTTGAGGTAGACGGGGTGAATAGAACCAAAATTACATGCTTACAAAGTTAGGACAACAACATATATATATATATATATATATTATTCTATTCATCATTAGATTGTAAACATATACAGTATTATTTATGAATAATTGTGGGGTGGGGGCAAATGGTGAGCTTTAAAATTTGAGTGTGAAAAATTGCTGGCAGCAGTCCAAAAATGCTTCCGAGTTTAAGAGGTTAAATGTGAACGTATATGTTGTCATGAAGTGGATTTTACAATCAGAGTTGGACAACACACACACAGAGAAACATTGTGATACACACACACACACACACACTGTCCCTTATGGCAACCCTGAGGAGTATGTGTGTGTTTGTGCCCCACTGTGTCTCTCACACAGTCACTTCCTCTCGCCATCTGTGAAACTCCTCCGAAAAGAGTGCACACACTGCATTCTTCAGTTTGCGTTTGTGTCTGTAGTGAGTGTTTTCCTTCAGCCTTACATTTGATATTAGAACAGCACAACGCAAAAAGCTACAACGATGAAATTATTCACTGATTAATTTGCGTGGTTTTCTTTTTTGAAGCAAAATATTTTGTTAAATGCTGCCGTAGTAGTTTGTAGTGTAGCTAACTTATTTTTTATAAAAGAGTAGTTTGACTGTACTTTTAAGTACTGTTTATAGCTTCAGAAGCTACAGTTTCAAAATAACTTCCCCAACATTGTTAAACAGACAGAATGAAACTCATTCGTTAGAGAGAGAGAGAGAGAGAGAGAGAGAGAGAGAGAGGGGGGGGGGGGGGGCATAGTGTCAGTGTGATAAATGGCATAAATCTAACTGTGAAGACTGTAGGCTAAGAAAAAACGACAGCACGCGAGACAAAAAGAAGATGAGGGTAAGAATGAAATGGAAGCCAGTTCTTCATCTCCTCTCTCTGTGTCCACTCGTTTTTCTTTTTTCTTTTCGTCTGTTGTTGTCATTCCTCTACAAACAAGATAGAATGATGTATGAACGCTTGATCTAATAGAGGAAATGCAGAACATGCTTCAACTGGATGTACCAAGTTATGAGAAGTATGACATTCTCACACCACTCATTAATGACACCTTTAATTGCTGAAAAATTCTCTAATTTAACACGCATATCACAGCAACTCTTAACAAGGAGGAGACCGTTTATGAGCTATCCTAAAACAGGGTTCGCACTGTACAATTTTTGCCACGATTTCCCCATCTGAGACAAATTTTGGGGATCATAAAATATTTATTTCATCAGGCCAACTCATCAGTCTTAAGGGGAATAAACGGAGTTTTATAGACTGAAGCGTCAGCTCAAGCATTACCCGCAACGCTGTGTTGCACTTCCATCAAGCATTGTAATGCGCCACTCAAAGTTTTAATGCATTGAAGCTGACCTTTCGAAGCTTCAGCCAATGATAACGGGTCAGTTCAGATAACATATCATTATTTGTCATAGCTAAAATCAAAACAGGAAATTTTTTTGCAGCACTTTTCAAGTAGAGATCAATACGGCACTTGACGCTGGCATTGAGCAGTGAATTGAAGCGCTGACGTAAGTCATGTGGACACCCGGTTAATCCACAAATCCTTTTGCCAATCTACCAAGTCAGATGGTTTTTATAAACACACTATCCCAGCATCCTTTAGCTGGTTACATGATCAGATCCAAAAAGCTCCGTGTTTCTCTTTTTCTCTGAGAGGAAGAATGAGTCAAAAGATGAAAAGATTAATCAATAATTAATTAAATTTGTTTTAAAAACATTCATTTGGAGTACCTGCATCCCGACCAAAGCACATTTTCCATTCCTGGATACATTCTTTGCTTATTTGAAAAGGAGCTATTTTTACAACTAGTCCGGCTTCAAATGTGTACATTCCTTGCAAACTGTCTCGCTGTCCGTCACTGAGACCCTGTGGTTGGTGAGAGCTGACACCACATAATCCATCTTCATCCTACTAGATCTGTCCACTGATTTTGACACAGTGAATCACCTGATCCACTTGTCCATCTTCTCTGATCTGAGCATCACAGGAACTGCTCTTGGTTGGCTTGAATAATACCTCTTGTGCTGATCCTTCCAAGTTTCCTGGAGGGGAGGGGTGTCTTAAGTCACACATTGGCTAATGACTGGGGTACCTCAAGGTTCAGTGCTTGGCCCGCTTCTCTTCTTGATACACACAACATCATTGCGTCCAATGATTAAGGCCCATGGCTTTTCCTACCACAGATGATGCAAGCCTGATGACCCCACCATCTCAGCTCATATCTCTGCCTGCTTTGCACACATCTCGACCTGAATGATGGATCAACACCAGCTCAACCTTGCAAAGACCGAACATCTCATTTTCCCAGCCAGTCTATCACAGCATCACAGCTAGGTTCAACAATACTAACACCATCCAGGTCATTCAGAAGCTAAGTCATTCAGTTAAGCTTCATTGCCCACATCTCCCCATCCACCCGGTCATGAAAATCAGACCCTACCTGCAACAATACATTCTGCAGCTCATTGGCCAGGCTCTTGTCATTTCAAAACTGGACTACTGCAATTCTGTGTTGGTCAGCCTACCACCTAGCATGATTAAACCTCTACAGATGATCCAGAATATGGGGGCATGTCTGGTCATCAATCAGATCAGGAGGGCCCACATCAAAACCTTCTTCATATCGATTCACTGGCTACCTGCGACTCTGACGATGGCCTTCAGAATTGCCACTAGACTAGACCAACACCCTCCTGTTATGTCTCTCTGGTCCACTTTGTGGCAGTTTCCTCAGTTTGAGTTTGTTTTGTTTGTCTGGCCTGGTGGCAGCCCTTTGTTCAGTTTTCCCTCCCTTTCTGTTCAATTACCTTTAGATGCAGTACACATGTGCTACCTCGTCAAAGGGAGATGAGCTTCCTCATAAATCCACACCAGTTGAACTGCTCAGAATAAAGACAGCCTTAAACTGTGAACTGTTGTGTGGCTTTTGGCTTGCTGTTTGTTTCTATAGAAAATGAATATCTTCCAAAGTCATCACTGGTTAAAATACCACTTTTTGAGGCTATATTTGTGTAGTGGTCCATTTTATATCTCTTCTATCTGTTGATGGCTTTAACGCTGCTACTTCAATTCTACCCTACATATTTATGTTCCCTGCTATCCTCTGCAGTCAATTAGTGAGCGAAACCTGGTGGTACCATTACAATGGGGTACAAGGTCACCCTCTAGAACCTTCACACTTACTTTGCCACTGTGGTAGAACAAGCTCCAAGGTTTCACCAGATCTGCTTAGACCATCACAACATTCAAAAGTCTTGGAGAAGTTAAACCAAGGACAAATGGGGTCCAATTGATGTTTCTCTCAATGATGTTATGGATTGGGGACCTTCACAGAGTTTACATTACATTTATGCATTCTTTTTTATCTTATGCAACTTTCAGTGCATTCAAGGTATATATTTAATCAGTATTTATGTTCTCTGGAAATCAAACCCATGACCTTGCCACTGATAGCACAACACTTTAATAGATGAGCTACATGTTTGTTAGTCGTAGTCAAACTGTGAACCTTGACGTTGCTCACATGATTTGAATGCTTACAGAAGATATTATGAGACCCTGCATTTCATTCAAATGATGTACCTGAATCTTGCGTTTAGTTATTTATTTGTTAGCTTTGTCTTGATAAACAGTAAATAGTCATTTTGCAGATGCTTTTATCCAAAGGAACTTACAGTACACTTATCACAGTAATCAGGGGCACAGCTACATACAGTATGTATGTGGGTGCAATAACAACAGTGGTGCCCCCTTATCGTTTTGCCATCCATCTGGAGATGGATATGGTTCCCCTTTGTTCCACCATTTGAGTGCCCAACTTTAAGGTTAAAAGCTTCCTCCTCATGGGGATCAAACCAGCAACCTTCTGTTTATTAGGCCTAAGTTTTAACCACTATTCCAACACCAAACCCAGACAAATGCAGAGAGAATGTGAAAAGTCAACCGTTTTTTTTATTTTGCAGGAAAATGTCAGTTTATTCCCATCATTGTACACACACACACAAACACATGTTGTCCTTGATCCCGTGGCGACTGCTGGGGTAAATATTTGTGTGGAGAAAGTTTGTTTACTCTTGTGGGAGAACCATGAACCACCATACACACATCCAAGGCCAGATTCTTGAGCTAAACAATCAAAATTCAAGACTGAATAAAGAATTTGGTCTGTTTTGTTGCTGTCATAGGTTAAGACGTTGTACACGAATAACTGACAAACTTCTGGCATCTTCCATTTGTTTGGTAATCACAATCAAAATATGCATCATCTGTTTAAACAATAAAAAATAAAAAAATAAAAAAATAAAACATTTATAAGTGACCTTCAACAACTAAAGCAACAAAAGCAGATATCAGACTGTAAATGTGGCCGGAGCCTGAAGTCATACCTCGATGTACAACATCAGTCGAGACCTGCGTGGGCTGTAAAGTGACAGTCGCTGTTGCCTGGGAAACCAGGTGACGTCCGTGACCTGCAGCGTGAATCATAGTTTAGGTCCAAAATCCTCCTGTAAGAGGATCAACTTTTTTATCATGTGAAGAGGATGATGAAGAACATGAGAATATGAGTCTCTTACTGCGATTGAAATGTTTGCTGCTCGCAAGCCGTCTGTCTCTCTGCCTGTAGGTC
This sequence comes from Myxocyprinus asiaticus, assembly GCF_019703515.2. NCBI lineage: Eukaryota > Metazoa > Chordata > Actinopteri > Cypriniformes > Catostomidae > Myxocyprinus > Myxocyprinus asiaticus. The sequence goes on along the minus strand of NC_059345.1, from coordinate 67,359,599 downwards.
TTGTCTGTCTGTATATCTATATGTATTTCGCACTCTTTTCTTGTTTCTCTGTCTATCTGTATGTCTCTATGCCTGTCTCACTCTCTGCTTGTCTCTCTCTCTCTGTCTGTTTTCTGTCTCTTTCTCTTCTCCTGTATATTTGCATTTCTGTCTATCTCTGTCTGCCTGTCTCTCTTTCTCTGTCTCTCTCTCTTTACCTGTCTATCTGTAAACCTGTCTCTCTCTCTGCTTGCATATCTGTCTGTCTCTCTGTTCCTGTCTGTCTCTCTCTTTGTATGTCTCTCTGCATGTCTCGTTCTCTGTGCCTGTCTCTCTCTTTATCTGTCTATCTGTCTACATGTCTCTCTCTCTCTTTGCGTGCTTGTCTGTCTTTCTCTCTGTTCCTGTCTCTCTCTCTTTGCCTGTCTATCTATCTGTCTGTCTGTCTCAATGCCTGTCTCTCTCTCTTTGCGTGCTTGTCTGTCTGTTTCTCTATTCCTGTCTGTCTCTCTCCTCATATGTCTCTCTGCCCATCTTACTCTCTGTACCTGTCTCTCTCTCTTTACTTGTCATTCTGTCTGTCTCTCTCTCTTTGCCTATCTTTCTGTATGTCTCTATGCCGGTCTCACTCTTTGCTTGTCTCTCTCTCTGTCTGTTTTTCTGCCTCTTTCTCTTCTTCTGTCTATCCCTGTCTATTTCTGTCTGCCTGTCTCTCTCTCTTTACCTGTCTCTCTCTTGCTGTCTTTGCGTGCTTGTCTGTATGTATCTCTGTTCCTTTCTGTCTCTGTCCTCGTATGTCTCTCTGCCTGTCTCACTCTCTGCTTGTCTCTCTCTCTCTGTCTGTTTTCTGTCTCTTTCTCTTCTCCTGTATATTTGCATTTCTGTCTATCTCTGTCTGCCTGTCTCTCTTTCTCTGTCTCTCTCTCTTTACCTGTCTATCTGTAAACCTGTCTCTCTCTCTGCTTGCATATCTGTCTGTCTCTCTGTTCCTGTCTGTCTCTCTCTTTGTATGTCTCTCTGCATGTCTCGTTCTCTGTGCCTGTCTCTCTCTTTATCTGTCTATCTGTCTACATGTCTCTCTCTCTCTTTGCGTGCTTGTCTGTCTTTCTCTCTGTTCCTGTCTCTCTCTCTTTGCCTGTCTATCTATCTGTCTGTCTGTCTCAATGCCTGTCTCTCTCTCTTTGCGTGCTTGTCTGTCTGTTTCTCTATTCCTGTCTGTCTCTCTCCTCATATGTCTCTCTGCCCATCTTACTCTCTGTACCTGTCTCTCTCTCTTTACTTGTCATTCTGTCTGTCTCTCTCTCTTTGCCTATCTTTCTGTATGTCTCTATGCCGGTCTCACTCTTTGCTTGTCTCTCTCTCTGTCTGTTTTTCTGCCTCTTTCTCTTCTTCTGTCCATCCCCCTGTCTATCTATTTCTGTCTGCCTGTCTCTCTCTCTCTTTACCTGTCTCTCTCTTGCTCTCTTTGCGTGCTTGTCTGTATGTATCTCTGTTCCTTTCTGTCTCTGTCCTCGTATGTCTCTCTGCCTGTCTCACGCTCTGTGCCTGTCTGTCTCTCTCACACAGACCTCGTGGCCGAGCAGAAACACCGATGTCAGTTGCAGTGCCGTGGCCATCGTCAGTAATTCAGTGATAACGAATGTTGGCGTAGTTGGTCCATGAATCAAACGGCATGAGTAGATGATGTCGTTCTTATCGAAGGTCGTCATCTGGCCGTTAAAGCGCTGGAGCTCACAGAGAGATCATCGCTCAGGTCCCGCGAGCTGTCGCTCTCCAGAGATTCTCATTAGCCCAGCGTTAGCCATATGGAGCTCACACACACACACACACACACACACACACGAGAGCAGCACTCCTGTAGAGGTCAGCTGAATATACTGCTAATGTTAAACGTTAATGTTAAACACAAACACACCAGGGACACCAGGCCTCCTTTCCAGTGTTTTTGCAGTAAGGGTTTTTCTTAGTCAAGACGTGAAGCAACAGCAATATGATAGAAGACACCAGTGTTCAGTAAACAGTTAAAAAATTAGAATAAACAATTATAATATGTGTAGTATTAAACTATGTTGGTTTAAAAAGTGAATTCTCTCTATATATAGACTATAATGTGCTATGGTTTTTAATACCAGATATTATTTCAAACAGGTTCCAACTGAGATAAAAAATTGATCGTCCACAAGTTATCAAATAAAATTTGCACCTATATTTCTGCACATGAATTGAATAAAAAGAGTGATTTTTCACACAAATCCCTGTGTATTGAAATTGAACTTATATTTATGTAGAGAAATTGCCAATCAATATTGACAGTGGTAATTGTTTGACATGATTTGATGTTAGGGAATGTCTCTCTCTTTCTCTGTCAGATAGACAGCTGAATGTCTCTTTCTGAAGTGTGTATGTGTCGGTCATCTCTGGCAGGGCAGATTTGATGTTGTTGTGGCTGTTATAAAGTCACATTGCTGTGAAAATAGCTTGAATTATTCTCATACCGCACCATTAAATTAATGCGGTGTGAAAGGTCACAATGATCTCATGCAAGTGTGTGTGTGCTAGAAGACAATCCTTTAGTCTTTAAGTGCAGATTGGATGTACAGTGGACCCAAAATGTATTTGGACATAAATGTCTTAATGTCATTGCTTTCATAGAAAACTGTCAAAGCAAGTGGTGTTCATCTGACAGAAAGATAGCACAAGCACACTCTGAGAAATGCTCTAGCAAGCACACATTGACATTTCATTTTTCTTAAGAGTCATTTAAGTGTCCAAATACTTTTTAGAGCTTTCTTAAGCAAGTTTAGAATCAAATCGATCAAGTTTCTCTCCTTTCGGTGCCGTGTGTTTGTTTGTGTTGTTTGTAGTCTCTTTTGATCATCCATGGATGTGTTTCCTGCGTGATTCATCTTTAATTGAGGTCAAAGGTCACACAGCGAATGTCAGACCCACCTGAGCTGCAAAGTGGGCGTCACTTGGCTTTGTTAGTTTCCAAGCAACAGGCGTGCTGGACCGTGACACTTGCGGTGGTTCTGGCACCGGTCCGCTTCAGTGGTTCTGACGCTTCTTTCACAGCACAATTAATCCAAATAACAGCAACAAAATACATGCTAGAGTCTAGAGAGACCACACAAGAATTGAATGAGACCCAGTGTTCTCAGGTTGAGTTCATCTACAATGAAAGAATGGAAAACTGAACATGAGTGACTGAGGTATATAGGGTCTGGGTCAGGGGTCATCTCTCTTTTGAGGTTTATGGGTGTGTGGGGCGGTTGGCATGATTTCATTGGACGATTATTTTGGCAACTCTTCAAACAGCCACTTAAACCTGCAGCATGCTGGAATGCCTCACACACTTCAAACACAATCTACACACACACACACACACACACATAAACACAGTTTTACTTGTTGGGAATGGAATACTAGCATATTACATACTGAATATGGGGCAGTATGTACTGTATACTAGAGGTCAACCGATAGTGGATTTTGCCGATTCCAATAACAAAGGTGGTGAAAAAGGCTGATAACAGATTAAATGGCTGATAGTTTTTAAAATTGATTTATAGAATGTAAAAAAAAAAAATAAATAAATAACTTTCTTAGCCTTTCCTTACTATGACCAAGAGTCTAAAATCCCAGATGCAGTGTATTGTGGAACCAAAAACCCAATAAAAACGCATGACTATGAATAAGCTCGAAATACACTTATTTTAGGACTCTTATTTTGAAATGACAGAGACTTGGCTCTGTTACAATACTTTACATTTAGCTCTTTACCAAATTAAGGTTTTTATAACATATGTATTCACCACATTAAGGACTTTGTAAATATATATATATATATATATATTTCACCAGATTAGGTTTTTTATTATCATTCATAAAATATGAAGTTGGAGACACAATGTATGTGCTGACGGGGCACATTTCCAAATTGTCACATTTTTCTTTTCTTATCCTTGCTTTAATTTAGAACACTGATTAACTAATCAAAATAACCAAATTTGCACTGAAGTTGCTCTAACTTTTCCAGTGCCTATTGGCAACTATCGGCATTGATTTTTGCCGATACCCGATAGTTCCAAATACATCTTCTACCTCTACCGTATACTTCAATAAGTGAAACAATACGCCTGATTTAATTTCGAACAGTAATAGGCTACATTGTTGTCACATTGCATTCAAGTGGTGTCCAGTGTACATCTCAGAAATGAAAAATATTTTTTTGGTGTAAAAACATAGTACTTTTTGGCAGTCTGATCAAATAACTAGAAATACTGCAGAAATATTAGTGTAGTCTCACTCTAATAATACATTTCAAAAGCAACAGGATGCCGCCAATGCTACAAAACACACACACACAACCGGCTTTTTAGTGTCTGTTGGCTTTATGCTTTCACAGGCCTTTAATATGTCATATTAAAACAGCTCGATTACAGTAAGAACATGTGTCTTCATATTTAAGCCTTAACTCCCTCCCTCTCGCACTCTGTTTTAAAGCAAAAAGCAATTTCTCTGCTCATGTCGTGATGTACAGCGCGAGCCGTTAAGCGGGATTTACTGTCGACCCCAAACGCCATTAGAGCACATCCACTGACAGCCGCGTCTTTGATGTCGTATTCCACGACGGCGCAGCGTGCGCACAGATAACTGCATGACACCCGTCCTGACAGCCAAGGAAGATACGATTTTACGTATTTACATGCTGAGAGAACTGCGCTTTGAAGTAGACAGAGAGAGAGAGATGGGCGGGGGGCGTTGGCAGATATTTTGGATTGCACTTTAAAATCCCTCTAGTCGTCGTGGTAACACCCTGCACACAGATCCAATTATAGACAGCGACTATGGGATGCATTTGTCACATCCTGCAATCACTGGCTCACTTTGTACACCTTATACAGCCACACTGGGTTACTAGTTAACATGAGTTAACTACGATACAATGAACAATACTTTTAATTTCAACGTATTAGTTAATGAGTTATGAACTTACATGAATTAACGATGAACATTTACATTAGAAATACTGTATATTGTTAGTATCTAAAGCATTAAGTAATGTAAATAAACACAACCTTATTATAAGTGTTACTAGTTGTTTAATGGCCAATATCGATATCTAAACGGCCGATTACCACTGTAAAGGCCAATATAATTAATACCATTGAACTAAACAGTGCAAACGTTCTCACACTGTTTTATTTTAGTCCTAGTTTTTGCCTTTGGATGAAAATGTCTTTTAAATGTAGTCAATTTTTGTACATTTTACTTGAAAAAAAGGGCGTATCATTTTAGCTGACAAAGATACAATATTTGAGTCGTGCAAAATGACTGTAACATACCAAACTTTAACTAAATATTAAAATATGAAATCTATATATATAAATTACTTACAATTATTGTAATTGTTTATGTTTAATATGTAAGATTAACCCTGAGAACGTGAAATCCTGAGCTTCTGATATATAATATCATAATAAAATAATGAATATACTGATGTAAAAGTTACTGTTGTGAATTCTTCACGTTTAGTGCGTTTTTAAGGAAACGGCGTATACACAACACATTGTCTGATGCATTGTTTATTGTCTGGGCAGACATTTAATAATAATAAAAACGTGTCTGTGTTTGTTCTATGTGGTGATGTCAATGTAAGCCTTTAAACTCTCTCTCTCTCTTTCTGTAATCTGTATGACATATCATGGGATTACCGCCACATCGAGATTTCTTTGTTCATTTGATTGTATTTATTTTGTTTTCAGTTTCTGCTCTGTTCTGTGACCTAGTTTCTCCCCAAGAGTGTAAGACACCTGAACTCTGACCTCCGTAAAATAATCTGCTTGAATTGTAAAAAAGCCCACTTGTGTAACCACGTCTCTTTCTCTGCTTTCTTTCTTTCTCTCTCTATTGCAGCACCGCCAAAGTTCTTACGAACCCCTAACGATCAAACGGGCGTTCAGGGCGGCGTAGCCTCCTTCATCTGTCAGGCGACGGGCGACCCGCGGCCCAAGATCGTATGGAACAAGAAGGGGAAGAGAGTGAGCAACCAGCGCTTTGAGGTATTAGGTCTATTGTTCTGATGTAAAATGCTCGACAAAGTGAATGCTAACGATAGCCACACCTCCATTAAGCCACACCCACTACTTTATATTCATATATATCCGCCCATTAGCAGTCAGCCATTAACCATATTCTCCAGCTATTTACATGCATGATTATTCATGTCGCAATGTTTACACCGGACAAATCAGAAATGTAATCTTGTTTTGTAGTAAAAATAACTGAACGTCCTTATAACGGGTGATTCTCACTTAACATGTCCTGGTCGTATTTTACTCCAAAATCAAAAGAAACAAATAAGAAATTATATATAGTATATATCGAATATTAAGCCAATTTTTAGGGCAATGTTTACACGAAAAATGCTATATTATTTCAATTATAGTATTTTTACATCATAGTAGTGCTCCCTTGGCACTGCCTTTCATTTTCACTGGTTTTAATTCATTGTAAAACACAATCTAGTTTTACTGTACTACAGTAAAAAAAATGGCAGTGTTACGGTAATGAGAATCATCATTGAAAACAATTGTAGAAGTAAAAGTCAAATGTGCTTTAGTGTCCTGAAAATAATGTCACAATGCAAAACATCTCGGTGGTCTTAAAGGTAGGCTTTTCTATTTTATGAATAAATAGTTTTGTGAGAATCACCAAAAACAAGATAAATGAAAAAGCAAAATTGCATAATTCGATTTTCAGAGAATATGTGAGAATGAATTAAGTTGATTTTTCTTACCCCAATGTGTTTTTTTTGGGTTTTTTTTTACATAAACCCGACAAAATAAAGTGTGGGGTAAAAAATTCTTAATTAAAGATACTGTATATTCTCTGCACAATTTTGCTTTTTACTGGAAAACAAGACAAAATGACTTACAAATGGCATGATATCATAAAAACGACCTTCAGTGGAAGAAATGATGGACTGAATGCTACTACCATCAAACATGCACTTTGCATCTCTGAAATGCACTTGGAAAGTGTTTCTTTTCTTTTTTGTTCATCATCTCGTGGCTGAAACTTCGATGTTTATTTATCTGTTTTTGAATCGCAACCTCTGACGAGCACGAAAAACAAACGCATCACGGCTGAACACTGATAAGATTTGTATTCATTTCTGCATCATATTGTCGCTTGGCAGTCTTCACTCTTGTGTTCGGCTAATCTATGGAAGCTTATCAGCTGAAAGACCCTTTTGGGTCGTCTCTGTCTTTTGCCTGCAGAAACTGAATCTTATCAGTGTTCATTACATGCTTCATGCTATCAACACGCCAGCTAATGTGCTAACGTCACCTCTCAGAGCCTCATCTCTACCATTCATGAGTAAACACTGTTTAACTATTTCTACTCGGCTTCGTTAGCCGCCTCATTCACTTTAAACCGCATGCGTGTGAGTATGAGCGTGTGGTCATTCTTCGCGCGAGAAGAGACAATGAAAGAAATGACGCAACGTGTGACTGATGTATTTAAATCTTTAAAATGGAGAAGCTGTCCTGGTTGTTTCTGTGAGTATCTACCGAATTCAGCGATAGCTGTGCCACCAACTAAATCTATTTGTTAGCGTCTTTGTCTCGTCATTTCAGTTTGAATCGGTCTTTGTCAAGACTAATCGACTGTCCTCTGTCGTTCATTATTGACCTTTGTGCCTGTGATGTAACATCAACATTCTTTGTTTCATGTTTCAGTCAGCTTTAAGAGTGGGCAGGATTTAACTAGCTGAAATGTCCACTTTTTTAACTTATTTCCACTTTCGTCAGGTTACGGTCATTTCCCATTCTTAAAGCAAAGTGGCCAAGCTGGTTTTACTTGTGAAACATCTGGTTTATGAATGAGCTTTGCAAATCAAAACCCCTTTCCAAACATTTGAACTTGACTTCTTAAACTACAAGCACACACTGCAAGCCTGTCACCTTTTCAGTCTGTGACAAAAAACGTCAAAAATTTGCAGTGCATGCCTGTCGCGGACAATCTTCATGTAAAAATGAGAACGCTTTTAAAAATCTAGTTTAAAACAAATTTTCGTAGAAATTTAATATTTGAATATGTTGGTTTCTCAGTTTTTTGAAAAACGTTTACAGTAGATGTTGACCGATAGTGGATTTTGCTGATTCCAATAACTATAACAATGAAAATGTAGTTTTTTATCGATTTATAAAATGTAAAAAAATGTCTTAGCCTTTTCTTACTAGGACGAGCACAGACACAGGGGCTACAAGAGTCCAAAATTAATACAATTCCAAATGCGTTTGTTGTGCAACCAAAATCCTAATAATGACCAGAAAAAAATTTGGATTTGGTGTATAACACAGGAATTTAAAATATAAAGAAGCACGAAATACAAAATATTATGGAATGTTGGAGACTTGGCTCCGTTACAATGCTCGATATTTAAGTATTTACCAAATTACTCACCAGATGAGGGTTTTGTGTGTGTGTGTGTATTTCACCATATAAGGTTTAATGAGAAATAAGGTTTATTATTATTCAAAAGATATGAAGTTGAAGACACAATGCATTTGCTGACGGGGACGTTTCCATAGTCACATTTTCTTTGCATGCTCTCACTTCAATTTAGAACACTTCATTAACTAATCAAAATAATAAAATATGTATTGAAGTGAGGATGAAAATATGGATAAATATTGTCAATGATGAAAGATTTCCTCAGGAAGGGTCAGTGAATGTTTTTATTTCACCTTTAGAGGCCGCTGTTATGCTGTAGAACTAAGTCGTTCTACGTTCTAAGCTGAACACGGAAGGAAAAAAAACTATATATTGGCACAGATTTTTGCCGATAACCGATAGTTTCAAAATTCAACTATTGGCACCAATTAATGGGTAAAACCTCTAATTCATAGTATTTTAAAAAAAATTGTTTTTTACAAATAATATATACTTATATTAAATGACTTGTGTCGTGTGGTGTAACCATCAAGTAAAAGCTATTAAAATACTGTGTACACAACTTTATCGTCACTTCAAAAAAATTCAAAATGTATTTATTGTTCTAGGTAAAAAGAAAAATATATAATATCAATACGTTTTCTCTGGGTTACACCAAATTATCTGAACGAAATTATCGGAACAATATATATATATATATATATATATATAATCTTTTTTTTTTTTTTTGTTAAATGACAACAAAATGGTTACTTGCATTTTGATTACACTACATGACTATAATTTTATACATTTTCAAATTTAAGTAATATTTTAAGACAAATTTGTTTTAAATTGTTTCACTGCGTATTTAAAAAAAATAAAAAAATAAAATAAAATAATAATAATAATAATCCACACCTGGAGTCGTGAGTTTGAATCCAGGGTGTGCTGAGTGACTCCAGCCAGGTCTCCTAAGCAACCAAATTGGCCCAGTTGCTAGGGAGGGTAGAGTCACATGGGGTAACCTCCTCGTGATTGCTATAATGTGGTTCTCACTCTCGGTGGGGCGTGTGGTGAGTTGAGTGTGGATGCCGTGGAGAATAGCGTGAAGCCTCCACACGTGCTACATCTCCGCGGTAACGCGCTCAACAAGCCACGTGATAAGATGCGCGGATTGACGGTCTCAGACGTGAAGGCAACTGAGATTCGTCCTCCACCACCCGGTTTGAGGTGAGTCACTACGCCACCACGAGGACTCAGAGCGCATTGGGAATTGGGAATTCCAAAACTGGGGAGAAAATAAAAATATTACTCTGCACTACTCATGCCAAGAATTTTTGAGGCTTTTTTTAAATTGTCTCTGACGGTTACACCACATGACATTTTTGACTTTAAGCCCCAGAAAAATATTAAGATGACTTTGAACTCAGTAATTGAAAATATGCTCATCATAGAAGAGGTGTATTCAAGTGATTGTTTTGGATGAATTGCATTTTTTTTTTTTTTTTTTTTTATAAATGATTTCTTTTTACATTTTCATAAATCTAGACAAAAACAAATTAATAATAAAATAATAATAATTAAAAAAAGTTCTGTGTTGATCGGTTTTACTTAAACCGTGTTTGACCTTACTATTACAAAGGAAAGTAATTCAACATGATCTTAACATGTTCAGTGTAAAGAGCACACAATACCTTCAACAACACAGAAAACAAGAAATCGGAATCTTTAAAGTCAACGTGAAACGCCAGTCACTACCCATTTTACTTCCATAATCTGACGAATTTCCAAGTGGATTGGGATTTTCAAGGAGAAAAATCTATCCATGATTGGATTCCACAGAACTGATCATGAAAATTGGGCGTAGAATGAGAGGTGGAGAAAAATAGTACAAGTTTATGAAGACTATTTCTTTTTCTTTCTTTTTTTATTAAGAATTTTTCATTTTAATTTCATGTTAACCATAATTGTGTGAAGGGCGACGAGTCTTACAGTGTGCTCTTGGCGTTAGGATGAGAGTATATCAAATATCAACAATTGCAAATCTGACTGTAGAACTGAACCAGACTGTTTCAGTGTCCTGTGTTCTTCAAGTTTCGTAAATGAAAGGTTGTGTCTGAAAGTGCCACGATGTCTGTTGTTCGTCTAAAACTCTATGTCAGGCGCAATTGTGTGTGTGTGTGTGTGTGTGTGTGTGTGAGCATGAATATCCATCGGCAACTGAGCAAAAAAAACTCGCGTAACTCATTCTGTCTCTCGCACCTGTAGGTAATAGAGTTCGATGACGGCTCGGGCTCCGTGCTGAGAATCCAGCCACTGCGGACGCCTCGTGATGAAGCTATTTATGAATGCGTCGCCTCCAACAGTGTTGGGGAGACGAGCGCCACCACACGACTCACTGTTTTACGTGGTAGGTCTACGACGAAATGTCTGACCTTAACAAGCGCTAATGTTTGCTTTTTCCCTTCCAGCCCCTGCAGGTATGTGATCTTTATGTCTTTTTTTGCTTGTTCACAATTTGAATGTTTTGTTTATTATTTTATTGAAGTTTTTTTTGTTAGTGTAGGTCGCCAAGACAGCAAACGGTTGGACTGTGTTTGCCACTTTGTACAGTTGCGATCTGTTCTATCTGTCTTGTACTTTTATTAAAGGCTGTCAGTTTAACATGTTAATTCAGTACGATTAATTCTATAAAAAAAATGATGTGGTAAAAAAATGTATGCAATTAATCATACCGCAGGAACATAATAAGGAATGTTCACCTTCATTTTTCATGAGTGTCAGTCAGCAGGGGGCAGTAAGCGCAACTCCAGCTGTACAGGCAACAAACTACAGCAGACAACGCAAGATCAGGATGCGTTCTTGCATTCAAATACAGCTTGATGGAGCTAAAAACACTATGATGCGACACAACCAAAGTGAAACGCTCCAAAAATTGTCCGTCTGACACATGTGTACATAGATGCATCCTTAGAAAAGCCCTTATAATAAGTGTACTTAGGACAGATTGACAAATTTTGTTGTAAAATTGATATCTGTGGACTGAAGGCCAATGATATTGTTCAGTTATATGAAAATAAACAGACACTTTTTATATTGCCTAATCAATGCTTTACTCATCTGCCACTATAATAAAAATATATTATTAAATATATATAAATACAATTATTTATTATTATTTAACCATTTTAAATTGAATTGTTTTTTATTTGGGGGCATTTCTTGCCAAATAAAAATACTAAAATATTGATATTTGCGATGAATTGTGATTAATTCAATTAATTAATTGGCATCTCATTTAAATAAGTTGATTAGAAGCTTTAATCAATTGACAGCCCTATTTTTATATATATATATATATATATATATATATTTTTTCAGTAAGAGGGTGAGGTTTATTCTTTAGTGTAGTTCAATTTATTTGACACTAGATACACTTGCATTGGCTTCTGTAATATCTGTTTTGTTGTGTTCATGTTTTGTTTGCTAGAGTGTTTGTTGACTCAAATGAAACAGAATTTGTTGTTATTTGATCATTATGTTTATTGGACTGGATTTGACACGTTGTACACTTGCATTCTATTCTGTCTGCCTTCTTTGTTTGTTTGTTTGTTTGTATGTTTGTGTTTATTGTTTCTTGGCTAGGGGGTGATGTTTTTAGCTAGTGCAGTAAACGTTTTGACTGGATTTGACACTTTGTGCGCGTTTGTTCCGTGCCAAGGAAAGCGCCCCGCTGATGAACGCTGGTAAATGTTAAAGCTCCTTCAGCCCTCACTGACCTTGGAGGTTTTAAAGAGGGTGATTAATATTCTAATTAGCAGACGGGCTTTCCCACTCGCTAGCTTCGGCATCATCAATATAACTCTAATTTGATGCTACATTTACAACATTCCTCACCTTGTAAGGGCTTGTTGGACATGTCAGACTCTGCGTGTGGACGATTGCAGAAGGTTCTAGAACACGTCTGTTTTCATTGTGAATCTGCAGCCGTAACCATTCGCACCGTGTCGGTGTCCTGAAAGGCTTTAAATGACTTAACCTTTCATAAAATGGTGCACTGATAGAACAAAAGAGAGCGAGGAGAGACCATCAGTCAGAAAAGGGAGGAACTGTAAGATAAATCTCATGAAAACAAGTCACATTTCGCCCCAGGACCATGAAAGGAATAGTTCACTTAAAACATACAATTATGTCATTATTTACTCATGCCATTCCAAATCCATATAACTAATTTTCTTCGTGGAACACAAAAGGTGAATTTCTGAAGAATATCTTGATGACACTCTTTTGCAAACCTGTATAATGAAAGAGAATGAGGACTTGGGCTGTCAAGCTCCAAAATGAAAAAAAAAAAAAAGTCGAATTGACCGATTTTATGACACCTTTACGATGCTTTTTTTTTATGCGTTCTGAGGCTTGAAAGCTTATAAAATAAAAAAAGAATATTTATACATTTATTTATTGCATTGTGACGATTATTTTCATGACAATTAACCACTTTCTCCACCCAGATTATTATTACCATAATGTGTGAATTTATTTTATTGCCAATGATGATTCGCATTACTGTAATACTGTAAAAAATAAATACTGAAATACTTAATTCAGCATACATATCATGTACTGTATAAATTCATTACAGTGTAAATTATAGATTTATTTTTCGTTCACATTACAACAATGAGAATTTGGTGATAAAATGTGCTTAATTTTCAATGAAAATATTATCGTCACAAAAGCAAAAAATATATGATATTATATTATATTATATTTCTTTTTGTTTGGGGGTGAAATATGACCTGGACACGTTCTTGGCAGATCTAATGAGATTCTTCTGGTTGGTCTGATGTTTTGACCAAACTGCTGGAGCTGAAATGGATGAAATGAGAATGAATATGTTTTTCCATTTTCAAACTATAGCATCCTTATTGCCAGAACATTTTCCTGCACTGCCTTTTGCTTTTTTCTGCCTTATTTTTTCTCTCTGCTTTCGTTCTTTTGCGGTCACATCTGTTGTTGCAGGAAGAGTATTGCTGTTTTCAGCTCGAGCTGATAAAACCAGCAACACAATAGCTGCACACACACACACACACACACACACACACACACACACACACACACACACACAGGCACATGCCAGCTCACATGCAGACCACAGCAAGGCAAGAGCTCAGTCATGGGGAAAAGTCTGGAATACTAGCATACGGTGCAGTGCATACTGTTTTTTTGTTTTTAAAAAGTATGCATAAACATGATAAACATTTCATACAGCAGTGTGCTACATGGCACGTGAGCGGTTTCCAGTTATCATCTTAAAAGTATACAGTATATAAAGTGTACACCACTCCTCTTTGAAAATAGTTTTGAAGCAGCAATATAAGCTTTTTTTAAACAGAAGTATTTATAATGTATACTGCAGAAATAGTAGTAGTAGTAGTATGCATGCTTTTTCAAACAGAAGTTCAAAAATGTACATACTGTGCACATTATACATACTGCATACTGTAGAAAGAGTATGAGTAGTATGATAGTACACTGTTCTGAAGATAGCACTGTTCTGCGATGACTGTATGCATCTAAATGTTATAATTATTAACTAACCAAAAGCCCTAAACAAATATTGAGGCATTAATATAAATAAAGGAGTTTTTGTAATTACTGCACATTGAGCCTCTGGGCATCGAGTATCATCTGAGCATGAATAATGACTCACAACTAATACATATTCCGCCGTAAGATATCAGACTGCAACAGACGGCGCAAACAAGCTTTCGCATTAAAGCGTCTTTGCCTTAGTTCAGTCCTCGCCACCTAAAATCGTCCCATTGAAGCGTCTGTGATGTGTTCCATGGGAATATGGGTCATGTCTAATTCATGAATGCACCCGCTGGAGCGGGGACAGTGCGTTTGCTCCTTTCACTGAGCAGGAACTTCAGGCCGATGTTTGCCAACAATGTCACCGGTACAATGTATTATACATCAAAGTAAATAGCAGATCTTTGCGCTGGAGAGCTGTAAATGTTGTCGATGGCCGCAGTAGCTCGACTATGTTTCTGTGCAAAAGTAGCTATGTTTATCTTGAACTTTAAAGTCAACATGAAATGAAAATCAACCCAGTTTACTTTCTTAATACACGTTCCTGGTCTTAGTATGAATTATTCATCAGTGCACATTGTCCTGAAGAGAAAATCCTCTTTGTAATCTTGTTATGAATTGTCATAACTTGCTCTGGCTTCATCGAGCCCTCGTATTTTTCAACTACCTGACGTATAGAGACCACATTTTTCTCCATGCATAAAATCAAGTGCGCCCATTTATTTTTCTCACTGAATATTCTGTTTCGCTCGGAAATCCGTCACATTGCTAAAGTAAAATGGGTTGCGAACGCCGTTTTATGTTGGCTTTAATGACTTTGGTTGCAGTTTGAGGTTGTAAAGCTGATCTGAGTGCAGTGTTTTATTCTCCTATGGCACCTTCCTTTGGTATTAGCGGTCGTTTTTGAACAGAAGTGTCAGAAGTGTAACCCTTTTTTTGCTGATGATAATGACACCATTTCTTCTTCCCTGAAATAAGAACAATAAAATGATGCATTTCTTTTGGGACTTTATGCTGTTTTGATCTTATTTACATGTACATTTCTAAATGTTAACATTAATTTGCATATACAAGTAAGCAAATAAAATAAGAATAATATTAATAATAAAAATAAACATTCAGAACCTACACTTCTATAAGTTAAATAAAATATGAGAATGTGACATAAATTGGAGCCATCTGGTGAACAAAATATAAAGAACATGACTTGAAAACCGTGTCATGCCAGTAACAGTCAGTTGATGACTGTAGACACCTACTGTGTAATCTGATGACTTGTTGTAACCTAATTTTATATTTATCACAAGATATGCATTTGGATATATATTTAGACATTATCAAACTATTATTTGTCAAAGTTTAGCATTTTAAATTGATTTGAAGTTTTTGCAGTTAATGTCATTACGCTTGCAGTCAAACCTGACCATGGTGTTACAAAGAGAAGACACAGAATAAGCATTTTTCTACCAACAGTTTATTTCAAACATTAACACAGTAACACAGTAAAAAGTAAAAATTAATTTTGCAAACGTGTGTGTATGAGTGTCAAAAATGATGTTTTATTGAAAATGTAAAAATGCAGAATGTTTTTTGTGAGGGTCAGGTTTAGGGTTAGGGTTAGGGGATTGAATCTATAGTTCGTACAGTATAAAAATCATTATGTCAATGGTGAGTCTTCAGAATGACAGCTAAACCAACATGTGTGTGTCTGTATGTGTGTGTGTGTGTGTGCGTGTGTGTGTATTAGCATTGTGACTGATTTTTTTTTTTTTTTTTGACAAATGTTAAAAAATAAATAAATAAGGCTCTGTGTTATAGTCTTACCAGTTCATTTGTGTGTGTGTGTGTGTGTGTGTGTGTAAGTGTAAGTGTGTTTGTGTGTGAGTGGGTGTGTATGTTTTGCACTGAGGATGTTTTCAGTCTCACCCTGTAATTTATTGATTGTATTTGACAGATAAAAAAATAAAATAATTTTATTTGGTCTTTCCCATTCATTTTCAGTGGTCAATCAATTTTGACTGCGAGTACCAAAGGTGTCGCTTTTTTTTACGACCACTTAAACTTATCGAATCAAACCCAATTTTTGTTGTATGTTCAGATGGCAAATGGAGGAAAAGTCACCAAGTCTTGTACTGCTCAGATAAAGGAAACCATTTTTTATTAATGAGGAAAATGTATTTCTGTCAAAAATGACCGAATACCATAGGAGGGTTAAGTAGACTTCTGCTCAAAAGTATCACCTTCTAGTTTAATATTCTCAAATGTTCAGTTTCACAAGGAAAAAAGGGGAACAGGGCATCCAGAATCAACTTTTAACAGGATAGTTTAGTCAAAAATGATCTCATTAGCTTTGACGTTTTTGACAAAGAGTCTTCATGCATAACAATAAAAACAGGGCAACATCAACTTCACCTGTAGGTTGGTAGATAGATTTGAAAAAAGACATCTTTTGAACTTTTAGATATATTTGCGTGAATAATTGCATTAGATTCAACAATTTTGCCATTGTTGTCGTTGCCTTTGTGAATTTTGCTAGTGCTGGTTTTCTCAGTATGCACTGAGGCATGAATAATTATCGTTGTGCATTGCCAGTGTTTGCAGAAAATGCGTTGTCAGTTGGGTATCTGTATGAGATAAAGAATTCAGTTCCAGGAAAGTATAAAAGTGCCACAGACACGTCGGGACTACAAGAGTTTTAAATGACCCTGAGGAGGGATATTAGCGTCAGAATTTGCCCTCAGGGACAGAGAAACATCAGAGAGATGAACTGAATTCATTATGAGTGCAGTGTGCTGCGAGTGGATGTCCATTTGACACCCATTTGGTATTAAAGTTATGACATGCCTTAAAATGCCTGAATGTCATTGCATTACCTAACAAAATAATACATCGACATTCAGACATTGTTAAGTGTCCAAATACTGCAACCGTATAGTGTCTTGGTTTAGTACGACATTCGCTGCTCAGACTTTTGTATTCAGGAAAGATTCATGTCTGTCTAGCTGTTGGAAAACCATTCTGCACATTTAAAAGCTTCCCAAACCACTGTAATGTCATTGAGGGATCGTTAAACAGCTAGTTTTCCATTCGAGTTTCCATGAACTTCATGGCATTGCAATGCAAACTGATTCCCACAGAGGTACTGCACTGCAACTCCAACGAAAAGCTGGTGAGATCATGAAAGATGACACAAACGGGAAAAGGCTCTTTAGTCTAGTTTCTCACACCCTGTGGTTGAGGTGTCTAGACAAAGCCTATTTTATGATAATCCGGAAATATCCGTGCCAAAGCCGGAACGCAGGCCCATTTTCTAAATGCATTTAGAGGTGCATCAATTTATTCTGACGGGTCTCTCAACTTTTGCTTTGAATGCACGTCTAATCTTCAGCAAACAGTCTTTGTTGGGCAGAGCTGGAGGAAGTCCACTGCACCATATCTTCAGGTATAATTTAAAATCCTGACAGAAAAACAAAAGCGTTGAGTAAATGCTCAAATCGCCATCCAGAGAAATCGCTGCCTCAGCGGTCTCGGCTGCTTTGACTGAGGTGTGTTCGTGGACCACGAAGAGAGGACGTGGGGAAATTGCTGTGCCTGTTGTTTGGTGTTCTAACAGCGCCGTCAAGGTGACAGGGGGTGCGCGGGACCCTGAAAAAGCTAGCGGAGCACAATGCGCTTTGGTTTACCACTCCGGCTTATTGGTGCCAAGACCCAAACGGCCCAACGGAGCTTTCAAACATTTTCTAGAGTCCTTTCACCACACGAGCACTTTGCAAACATGCTGACTTATCTCACAACCCAGGTGAACTCTCCTCTGAGCTGAAAAATAGAAATGTTGAAAGAATTGGAGCGAAGGCCTGAGACAGCACATAAAGAGTTTGCGCCTTTGTTCCACTCTCGAGGAAGTTTGTAGCCGTAATGGCATTTTTTGTGTGACGCCCTCCTTCCATTTTAAATTAGCACCAATATCATTCATCACAGAAATTGAACAACAGATAATGACAAGTTATTTATTATGATAATTAAAGACAGAGCCAAACGTGCTTAGACGCTATTGATCTCGCCTGCTGAAAATGTCCTCGTCAGTCATTAATGGAGTGGAGGGATTCAGTAATTGTACAGTATATGACTTCGAAAAAACCTTTTAGACTTTTAAACCCTGATAAATCATGTGTTGGCCGAGGAGGCCGAGCGCTTGTTGGTCGAAGTGAACGTGGATATCGATCCGTTCAGATGGCTGTGATATTTTCTCCATTAGCATTGACTCAGGAAACCCTGAGATGTGCTCAGTGGATTTGTTCTCTGTGGTTTATTTATTTGGAGTGTATTTGTTTCTTAAATTCTAGAATTAGCCACCCAAGCAGCAATCCAAACCCTACTGTTTTTTTGTTTTTTTTGTTTTTCATCTTTGTATTATTTCCAAATATGCAACAAAAAATGCACAATTTATGATAATGATTTAAAAATCTAGTCACTCCTGCAGTGATATTCTGCATCAATCTTTTGCGTTGTGCTCGCTGCATGAAATAACAAACATTGAGAACCACAATGTCTGATTCACTGTTGCCACTTTAATTCAAACATAATAATAATTGGGCCTCATTCAAGACACACAATTTCAGCAATGATTTCTGTTTAAAACATTCATAAAACTACTCTCGCCACTTGCGACAATTGACATAAGAATGTTTTAAAATTCCTCAAATTTGCTTTGGGTTTTTTTAAACTGCGTAAAATTGCTGGATATATATGTTGTGAAATGAAATGTTTGGTGATGTAAACTGTACACTTAGGCAATTATTTGAAGTTGTGGCTTTACAAAACAAATACTGGAATTTGCTTTGGGTTTCAAAAACTGCATAAGATAGCTGTATATGTTGTCAAATGAAATGTTTGCCAATGTAAACTGTACGTTGAGGCGAATGTTGTGGCTTTATGAATAATTAACTTAGTTGCGTGAAATTGCTGGATAAGTTATGAAATAAAATCGTTTTTTGCAGGTAAGGTTTGACGATGTAAACTGTATGCTGAGGCCAATGTTTGAAGTTTTGTTGAATCCTCATCTGACTTTGTGTATCTGGTTTGAGGAGGTGCTAATGGATTTGCGGAGGTGTTTGCGAGAGTGAAGAGCTCTTATCTGATGGCTTCGATGCTCTGCACACTGGAGTCATTTTCTACTGTATGAATCGCCTCCTCCGGGTCGCCCTTAATTCAACTAATGACGCTCTTGAGAGGAGAAGCTCTCCACACCGCTGTGCAATTATGGCCAAATGCAGCTTCACAAGGCAACACATGGGCATGTGGCTGCTCGAAGGGCACATGAGAACGTCACTCTGCATTTATCTGCATGATTAGAAAAAAAAAGCGACTTGCAGGTATATTCAGAGAGCAGTTTTAAGAAGATTTTACGGAGGAATATGCCAATATGGGAATATATTTTACTGTATTTGCCCATGTTTCTGTAGCGTTTACTAACTTACTAAATGGTACTACCAAGGTTTTTGGACATTAACTATGGTAGTACCAGGGTAGTCTTTGAAGTAAACTGGGGTAATTGTAAATACTATAGTTTATGAATATGGTAATTATTTACATGTATGCATTTGGCAGACGCCTTTATACAAACTGCATTCACAATCGACGACAACATGTGTAGTCATGTAAACATCAAACAGTCAGAAATGATCAGCACCGGAAGAGTTTTTCCCGATTTGGAAAAAACCCCCAGTGTTCTTACTGGCTTATCCAATGTGCGCATGTCTGTGTACATTTTGATGTCAAAAGCAGAGAATAACTTGATGATTTCAAGTATTGTATAAGCTGATTTTGGGTAGTTCTCAACATATTGCTGTGCATATAAACACACTCAGAATGTGTTTGGGTGAATTTGATGGACAGAGGTGAAGCAGAACTCATTTAACATAAAACACGTAAACATATCACCTGCTATATGCATTTAACAGTGAATTATGTAACCCCTGCAGAGTCAGTGGGTGTTTAATGTATGACGTTGAAGCCGCTGAGGTGTGAAGGAGGTTTTGCAAGATAAACCCACCCATGACAAATGCCTGTAGTCAGCAGAAGATCCGCCGATCAGCCACTGTTAAAACCAAATTAATTATCAAAGCTCAGAGGAAATGAGAGTGCAAGCGGCGTCTGTCTGCCATTGTAGAGGACAGAGAGAGAGAGAGAGAGAGAGAGAGAGAGAGAGAGAGAGAGAGAGAGAGAGAGAGACGCGCTTTTGTTGTCTTTCCCCGTCCTCGCTCTTTCTCTGGGAATCTCCTCTCATGCTCGTTTGAATCTCGTCAGCGTTTATTCTCTGTGATGGTTAATGAGGAGCCGGCCGTGATTTCACACCTGCCGCTCTGCGTGACCTCGACACGTCCGTGCTCAAAAGCAATTCCAGCGGCTGCTGCGAGCAAACGCCTCAATCCCGACCAATTTCCACAAATTAACTTTGTGTTCACGGAGAATTACTGCGAAAGCCTCTTCTGCAGAAATAAAGGAATTGTGTGCAATAGAAGAGGACATGGGCGGATTATTCCCAGATTGATCCCGCTCTGTGTCAGCCACACTCGTGCGCTTGTCATTCTGTGAACCATCTGAATATCATATTTATCATTTTTACAGAATAAATGAGGATCTGTAAAGGCCTGTATATGAAACATTTGCAGCAAACGTCAGCGTTAAAAACTGGGTTTTCACACTTTTTGACCATGACTTTTCCATTTCACTCTGTTTAAATATCTAAACTTATCGAAACAGTTTGCCAATGTGGTAAGAAAAATACACTTCATTCAAGATATTTTGATATATTAATACTTTAATGTCTTAATATTTCTACAATTTTGCATCAAGGATATTTAGATGTATTTTCCTTTGTTCCAGTTGTTTGTGAAAATATTTTCATAGAGATGGCAACCAATCAATATCTAGCATATTCAGTGCTGGGTGGTAATGGATTACATGTAATTGTGATTACGTAATCAGATTACACAAATCAAGTACTTTTTATTAGATTAAATTACATTTTCAAATACTCGCAATCAGATTCGGTACTTTTTATGGATTACATATTCATTTATTGATCCCTCTAATTCTTCTTTTTCATGGATGGGGTTTGTAATGCCCAAATTGTCAGAGTAGGAACATTAAGTGCCTTTTTTATTTCCCTCTGAAACAGACAAATACTGAGTAAAACAAGCACAAAAAAATCATATTAATTCTCATATTTTGATCCATTAAGTTTTATTTTATGCATTTAAGCATTATGTCAGAATGATACAAGATTATCCCACTCAAATACATGTGTCATCACATAAACAAGAATTAGGTCAGATGTAATCCAAAAGTAATCAGATTAGATTACGTCAGAAGTGTGACTACGTAACTGACTACAATTTTAATCATGTAATTTGTAGTCAGTGCCAGATTACAATTCAGATTTACTTCAGTCACACTTAGGGCAGTGGTGGCTCAGCGGTTAAGGCTCTGGGTTACTAATCAGAAGGTTGGGGGTTCAAGCCCCAGCACTACCAAAATGCCATTGTCA
Organism: Myxocyprinus asiaticus; assembly: GCF_019703515.2. Lineage (NCBI taxonomy): Eukaryota > Metazoa > Chordata > Actinopteri > Cypriniformes > Catostomidae > Myxocyprinus > Myxocyprinus asiaticus. The sequence goes on along the minus strand of NC_059345.1, from coordinate 67,338,031 downwards.
GGCCCTTGAGCAAGGCCTTTGACTCTATCTGCTCCAGGGACACTGCATCATGGCTGACCCTGCACTCTGACCCCAGCTTAGCTGTGGGATATGTGAAAAAAAAAAAAAAAAGAGAATTTCACTGTATATGTGCAAATGTATAATATGTGATAAATTATAATTATTAATTAATTACTTAGGAAAAAAGTTGGGAATTTGTGAGACTTCCTACAATTTTTCAAGCCTGGAAGTAGCCTAAACCATTTGTAGGTTCATTTCACCTAAACGTGTAACACTTTGTGGAGCTTTCAAAACATTTCTCAGTTTGTTTGAGCACCCGTCCAGCCCGACACAGCCCACATAGAGTTTGTTTGAGGAGGGACTAAAAGCTTTTCCGAATAATAACAGATGCAGGAAACCTGTTTGAAAACTGATGGTAGTTGCGCAGAAATGACACCCTTCAGCTTTAAGAACATTTGTACAGTTTCTGAAGTGGAAAATTCATCATCACCATTCTAGGGAGTTGTGGGTGGTTGCCGAGACGTCACTATGCCTTCTCTATAGTGTTCCGAGTGGTTTTTAGGCAGTGGTTGCCAGGGTGTTCTATCAAGTTGTAAGGGTGGTGTTAGGTGGTTGCTATGGTGTTTTGACTGGTTCCAAGGTTTTTGTTAGGTGATTACTTAGGTGTTGCTTGGTGGTGTTTAAGGTGTGCTGACTGTTTGCAAGGTTGTTGTTAAGTGGTTGCTGGGGGTTGTGGGTGGTTGCTAGGGTGTTGCTATGTGGTTGTTAAGGTGGTCTGACTGGTTGCATGGGTGTTGCTAGGTGGTTGATTGGGTATTCTGCGTGGTTGCTAGGTGGTTACAAGGGTGTTCTGACAGATTGCAACTGTGTTGCTTGGTGGTTGCTGTGGTGTTGCTATGTGGTTGTTAAGGTGTTCTGACTGATTACAAGGGTGTTGCTAGGTGGTTGCTGGGGTGTTTTGGGTGGTTGCTAGGGGGTTTTGCCAGGTTGAAAGAGTGTTGCTAGGTGGTTTCCAGGATGTTGCTCTGTGGTTTCTAAGGTGTTCTGACAGGTTGTTATGGTGCTCTGGGTGGTTGCAAGGGTGTTTCTATGTGGTTGCTAAGGTGTTATAAATGGTTGCAAGGGTGTTGCTAGGGTTTTGTTATGTGGTTTCTAAGGTGTTCTGACAGGTTGTAAGAGTGTTAGGTGGTTGCTGGGGGTTCTTGGTGATGTTTAGGGTGTTCTGGGTGGTTGCAATGGTTTTGTTAGGTGGTTGCTAAGGTGTTCTTAGTGGTTGAATGTGTGTTCTAGGGTGTTCTTATGTGGTTGCTAAGGTGTTCTGACAGGTTGTAAGAGTGTTAGGTGGTTGCTGGGGGTTACTGGTGGTGTTTAGGGTGTTCTGGGTGGTTGCAATGATTTTGTAAGGTCGTTGCTTGGGTGTTCTGGATGGTTGCTCAGTTGCTAAGTCAAAAGTGGATATTCCACTCTCTAGACATAGTACAATATTGGATTTTTTTTACACTGAGTGCTCAATACTTGTTTAGAGGTTTGATCAAATCACTTGTACAGAATAAGCAATAGTGATACTTGACTAAACAAACACACACAGTGTATAATCAGAAGTGTGGGGGAGAGATTGGTGGTATTTCAGGAACGGTGTTTGCTGCAGATAAGAATGAGTCAACTGCAGCTGTTCCTGCATTCTGCATCTGCTCACAAGTTTGCATTCTGATCCCGGTCAAGGTCAAAGGTCGTCGGGTATATCTCAGGAACGCTGCCCTTGAAGGCTACAAGTGAGGTAGCTGTAATCCCACCTGGAATTCCAGGATTTCAGGACATTAGGATAATAGCAACATTTCCACTTGAAAGTAATCAGAGATGATCACTAGAATGTTAACACAAAAATTACATTATCACTCACTACCCCTAAAGCAACATCAGACTTCAGAGCATAACTTAATAATTCATTTAGATTGAAAGATATATTAAACTTATGTGTCTTTAAGGAAACATTACTGCTATGTTCTGACAGAAGAGGTTTATTACAAATAAATAAATAGATAAATAAATGTTTTGTCCCAGGACTCATGAATCAGGGTCTTGTGAAATGTCCGTCTGCTGTCAGTCTTTCTGTGACATGTGTGTGATGGTTTTCTGAGTGCTCCAGTCTCAGTGCCGTCACTTCAGAGGTGATGGCAGACGCTCGATAGACTTTATCAGTTTGACAGTCCAGACGATCAATAAGAGTTTACTCTCAAGGGCTTCCATACAATCAGCACAAACACTGCAAGCTATCAGGGTCCATGAGCAGCTCTTCCTCGCTCAGATTTACTGTATTTACTGTCAGCGTTGAGCTTCAGGCCTCTTAAAACACATCTGTGGAGGACTAACGCTTCAATCTGCTGCGAAATGAGCTCAACAATAAAATCGCAACAGTACACGTCTGTTTCATCTCACAGCTAGAGAGAGACGTGCATGTACGTTTTCTTTAGCACAACTTCAGACTTACATCCTTAGCAGGAATCCATAGATTTTATCTAAATCAGAACTCCAGTCATTTACTAAGTTATACACACGCCTCGCCTCTTGTGTGCTTGTTTATTAAGGAATATTTCACTCAAAAATGAAAATGTTATTATGTACTCAACCTCATGTCATTCCAAAACCACATGACTTTCTTTAAATACAATTTCAGTGGATAGTAGGGCTGCCCCCAACCAAAGATTTTCCTAGTCGACTAGTAGTCGTTAGTTTAAGCCATTAGTCAACTAGTTTTCGCACGTTTATGATATTAATGTAATTACTTAAATATATATATATATATATATATATATATATTTTGGGGAGCATCAGAAAATGGTTTGAGCTCCAGGGCTGAGAAAGAATGTTATAAGTAACATTGCTAACACTGTTCTACATTACAGAGAAATACTAAACCGTAATAATGAGCGCATACGAAGCGAGACGCAGCGACACCGGCAAAAGCAGTAATGATTCTGAATGTGTCGGAAAAACCAGCAAGGAGACTGTCTGAACATTTTGTTCATTTATAGAGAGAAATGCACATTAGGGTTTTGCAGACAGATGATGATCTCAGGGATCGACGATGGTCAGAGTGATCGCCAATAGCTGATGCTTTTGACCATGTCAAGACAATATTTGCCTCGTTTTCCCATATATTAAATTATTATTATTATTAGGCTATTATTATTATCAGATTAATATTACAAATAATTTGCCAGTAGACACGCAGACACGCGCTTGAAGAAACACTTTATTATATTATTAAGAACAGATGACAGAAAAGACCTCTATGCGCATGTATGACACACTGTTTGTTCAGTATCATATAGAAATGCTGCAAATGACCTCAGACATCTCAGATCAGGAGGTGCTTTGAGTTCAGTTCATTGTGAACGCAGCCTATACACCTGTGATTAAAATGTAAAATAATATAAAAACACCTCGAACCATGATTTATATTTCAGTGATTATTATCATCATTATAATTATTATTTGTACATTTATAATTGTTTTTATGTCTTCATTTAAGTAATTTTCCACCTGCATGTTTAGACGGATTCTTGCCTGACGGTAAATGGAAAGTTGGAAAGGTGGTTACTTGTATATAAATATTATTGTCGATATAATTGGATATTGCGATATAAACTCAGCAAAAAAAAGAAAAGTCCCTTTTTCAGAACATTACAGATCTTTATTGTAAAGTGTTTAAACAATGTTTTCCATGCTTGTTCAATGAACCATAAATAATTAATGAACATGAACCTGTGGAACGGTTGTTAAGACATTAACACCTTACAGACGTTAGGCAATTAAGGTCACAGTTATAAAAACTTAGGACACTAAAGAGACCTTTCTACTGACTCTGAAAAACACTAAAAGAAAGATGCCCAGGGTCCCTACTCATCTGCGTGAACATGCCTTAGGCATGCTGCATGGAGGCATGAGGACTACAGATGTGGCCAGGGCAATAAATTGCAATGTCTGTACTGTGAGCACTACAGGGAGACAGGAAGGACAGCTGATCGTCCTCGCAGTGGAAGACCACGTGTAACAACACCTGCACAGGATTGGTACATCCGAATATCACACCTGCGGGACAGGTACGGGATGGCAACAACAACTGCCCGAGTTACACCAGGAACTCACAATCCCTCCATCAGTGCTCAGACTGTCCGCAATAGGCTGAGAGAGGCTGGACTGAGGGCTTGTAGGCCTGTTGTAAGGCAGGTCCTTACCAGACATCACCGGCAACAACATCACCTATGGGCACAAACCCACCTTCGCTGGACCAGACAGGACTGGCAAAAAGTGCTCTTCACTGACGAATCGTGGTTTTGTCTCACCAGGGGTGATGGTCAGACTCGTGTTTATCGTTGAAGGAATGAGCGTTACACCAAGGCCTGTAGTCTGGAGCGGGATCGATTTGGAGGTGGAGGGTCCGTCATGGTCTGGGGCGGTGTGTCACAGCATCATCGGACTGAGCTTGTTGTCATTGCAGGCAATCTCAATGCTGTGCGTTACAGGGAAGACATCCTCCTCCCTCATGTGGTACCCTTCCTGCAGGCTCATCCTGACATGACCCTCCAGCATGACAATGCCACCAGCCATACTGCTCGTTCTGTGCGTGATTTCCTACAAGACAGGAATGTCAGTGTTCTTCCATGGCCAGCGAAGAGCCCGCATCTCAATCCCATTGAGCACATCTGGGATCTGTTGGATCAGAGGGTGAGGGCTAGGGCCATTCCCCCCAGAAATGTCCGGGAACTTGCACGTGCCTTGGTGGAAGAGTGGGGTAACATCTCACAGCAAGAACTGGCAAATCTGGTGCAGTCCATGAGGAGGAGATGCACTGCAGTACTTAATGCAGCTGGTGGCCACACCAGATACTGACTGTTACTTTGGATTTTGACCCCCCCTTTTTTCAGGGACACATTATTCCATTTCTGTTAGTCACATGTCTGTGAAACTTGTTCAGTTTATGTCTTAGTTGTTGAATCTTTTTATGTTCATACAAATATTTACACACGTTAAGTTTGCTGAAAATAAAAGCAGTTGAAAGTGAGAGGACGTTCTTTTTTTGCCGAGTTTATATATATATATATATAGTGAAGGAGGGAACAAAATGAATTTATTCACACACATGATGTATTTTCCCGGACAGCGAAATACCCGTCCGGTAGAGAATTTTTTGTTAAAATAAATAACAAATAAAGTTTAAAGTTTGAAATCAAGGTGTCTTGTTTTATTGTGTAGGCTTAACCCTTTCCCTGCTTAACGAAAATTACTCCATAGTACCACCTAGCATCCGACCAGCGGAAATACTGGTGTTCCCCCCTCAGTTTATTAGTGAGCACTCCTAACCAGTGTTAATTTTCACATAGTTTTTATTTTTTATAATATTTTTTAATATTATTATTTGAATAAAAAACGAATTATTTTAATTTAATTTAATTTTTAATTTAAATTTAGTCAATATTTCTTGGCATACAATTTTAGCCGACGAATATAACATTTTAGTTGACGGTAATGTGCAAAATGACAAAAACATGTATTAAAATGTAACAGACTAAATTTTAACCAAATATTAAAATATTTAGAACAATTTGTATAAAATACTTAGGGTTATTTAAATATGTATCAAACATATTAAAGATAAATATGTTTACACAACATGTGAAAAGCTCCTCACGTTTAAACAGTTTAGGATATTGTGTAGCGTGTTTTTAAGGAAACTGTGTATTCACAACTCAAGTTACACATCCTTACTAGTGTATTACTTACTTCAAGTTCAGCTGTTCATTGTCTTCATTGTCTGTGTAGATGCAAGTTAAGTCACATCCATAGGATGTGTTTGAGTGAATAATTAACCCGTCAGTAAAGTTCATTGTACAGGTGTTCACCGGCATCATTTGAAGACTGTATTATTTCCATCAGTTCTTTCTAAATTTGTCTTTCTTTAAATCAATCAAAAACATGCTAGCGGATTGACAATATCTTGCAGTTTGTTTTAATTAAAACCATTTGATTACTGACATGATGTCTTTTTTGTCTTCGCTATTGCTGCCTTCATCAATAAGCATTTTTGTCAGTAATTTTGTTGACGAGATGAACATGAATCAGAAAGACATCAAACAGCAGTAACGAGCAGAGAAATTCACAGCCCAATTGTAGGAAAACCTGCAGGAATATTCTCCATGTCCTGACAGTTATAGAGACTCATGAAACATTAGTTGTTTGTGTCGCTCGGGATCGCCATACCTGCACAGGTCACATTTCTGACTTATGACAGACACATGATTGACGGAAACACTCACGCTTTTTTCTTTCCATCTCTGTGAAAGCGCTCGGAAGATTATACCGCATCTGCAACGCACTGATAAACACGGCGGTGGTCAGATTAGCTGCCTGTCATTTACGATGCGGCCGAATTTAAAAGATAACCTATATTATCACCGAACAAGTGTCACATGGAGAAGAAAAAAACATCAAATGGTGAAACACAGCGAGCGGTCGGAGCGGACTGCGACAGAGATGTACTGCAGAGGCAGCGTTAATGGAGAGCTCTTACATGCACTGAAGTGATCCTGCTGTAGCCGGAACAAAAGCGTAATTAACGGGCCACGCTGAATCGTGCCAAAGAAAACAACGGCATACAAGGATAAGTCAAAACAGAGAAAGTGGGGGTTGGAAAATGCAAACACACTGACTAAAGAGACTTTATTTTATTTAAGATGTTTTTGTGACTTCACTCTTTTTACAACTTGTGGTCACAGCAGCAGGGGAAAAACAAAGCTAAATGGTTGGCATAGCAAGATAAAAGGCTTCACATGTCTTGTGTTGTTGACGTCTAAATGAACTATACTATATTTTGGCACACATTCTATAAAAATGACCCAGACTATAATAAATATGAGTGACCTCATTAGGGCTTTTCACACTGCGCTTAACCCCGGGTGAAGCAAAGTTTCACACTTTGAAAAGGTGGTTAGCTCTGCTTTTCACCCGGGGTTATGAAACGAACATGAAGCATGGAATATATTGAATATTCACAATATATTTGCAAAGATTTTTCTGGTGATATAAAATTGATATATTAAGCAATCAGAAATGTCTTAATTTAATGTATTTTTTCTCCCCCAAAATTAGTGAGTAATTGGCCTTTTTTGTTGATTTGCCATTAAAACAGAAAATCATTGGTAGTGTTTATTCTTGATAACACCTTCTATCTTTCCCTCACACGGTGGGTTCTTCCTTTATTTGCTGCTTTTATAGTGGGTAAATCTTGGATCAATATTCCGTAACCTTGTTTCTGGGGTTCAGTAAAGCGCCTGGAATCCAGGCCAAATCCAGCAACATTGACTGCCGTCACAGTCCACAAGAGAAACACTGTTCTGCCCTTTTGTGCCGGCTAAAAAAAAAAGAGTGCAAACTTGTCTAAAGAGAAGTGAAGCACACACGAGCCCACACTCACCCGCTCCGGACCACCGCTCTGCACAAAAGCACCAAAGGAAGCGGAAAATATGGCAGGGATAGCCATCATACTTGAAGGGTTTCCTGCTATTTGTCTCTGGTGGTAATCGGTGCTTTTGCGGCAGGAACGATGACCGCGGCACAATGCATCTTTACGCCGGCTGACCTGAGACAGCGACTCTAAGGAGATTGCATCCGCTCAAAACGTCCAACAAATATACCTTATTATGCCCCGGGGGGATTTTCCACAGAGAATAACCTCATCCCGCAGGGAAACATCTGCCGTGGCTAAAGGAAAGCAAAGCTTAATCTAATATGTGTGTCAGTCCGTATTAGGGAGAAAAAACATCACTCAGAGACCAATGACCAGCATTGAGGAAGCTACTTTAAAACTGTAGTTTGGCAAGACACTACAAGCCTCTAACAAAATCTAGCCACATTGAAGCTATTTAAATGGCTAACATCTGCTTTAAAATCAGTGGGCTTCAGACGTGTCCAAATGTAATTTAAGCCTGGAAATAAACCAAGTTTTAAGGTTTTGAAACATTAAAAATAAAGAAACAGTATGATGTAAAAATGTTTAGGATTGTTTAAGATTGTGCACTATTTCTCCACCAAATTTCACAGTGGGTGCGAGACACTGTGGCTTGAAGGCCTCTCCAGGTCTCCGTCTAACCATTAGACGACCAGGTGGAGGATCGGTGATGATCTGGGGGTGCTTCAGCAAGGCTGAAATAGGGCAGATTCGTCTTTGTGAAGTCACGTACAAGGTTATCCTGGAAGAAAACTTGCTTCCTTCTGCTCTGACAATGTTCCCCAACTCTGAGGATTGGTTTTTCCAGCAGGACAATGCTCCACGCCACACAGCCAGGTCAATCAAGGTGTGGATGGAGGACCACCGGATCAAGACCCTGTCATGGCCAGCCCAATCTCCAGACCTGAACCCCATTGAAAACCTCTGGAATGTGATCAAGGGGAAGATGGATGGCCACAAGTCATCAAACAAAGCCGAGCTGCTTGAATTTTTGCACCACCCAAGTTATTCCACCAAATATTGATTTCTGAACTTAAGTTAAAACATTAGTATTGTGTAGTTTAAAAATGAATATGAACTTGTTTTCTTTGCATTATTCCAGGTCTGAAAATACTTAATCTATTTTGTTACTTTGACCAGTTGTCATTTTCTGCAAATAAATGCTCTAAATGACAGTAGTTTTATTTGGAATTTGGGAGAAATGTTGTCAGAACTTTATAGAATAAAACAAACATGTGCATTTTACTCAAACACATACCTATAAATAGTAAATCCAGAGAAACTGATAATTTTGCAGTGGTCTTTTAATTTACATAACTGAGTGAAAAAACATAGTGATAAACAGCAGTATTTAACTAAATGTCGCTATAAAACAAACAGAGGTGATTAGGGGCGTCAATCGGACGTTTCATCATGATACGATCTTATATCGATTCTCTTGGCCTGTGATCCGATATATGCCGATACTTCAAAGTCTGCCACGATACGATTCGATTCAGGGGCCTGCGATCGATATTCTGTTATTATGTGCCTATTTTACACAATCAATAAAAAAAATTTGCCCTCAAATGCAACCAAAATATAATTTGATTATTTTATTCAGCTCTCTGTATACACATTGGGACATCCACAACAAAATAAGATACTTCAGATGTTGAAATAAATGATACAGATAAATAATATAAAAAATAAAGTCACACACAAGTGATCGTCACTTGTTTGATTACAGTTAATTTTTCAGTTTAATTCAATTCAAAATACTTACATACCCATGACTTGTTTCCAACTATCTGTGCTATCCGCGGTTTTCTTGGCTACAACTTCCACAGTTGTAATGAAAAATTCAGTTACCGTTAACTGGGAAAAATGTTAGTGTGTTAATATGTAGATGTGTAAAGTCGTATAACTGATGCTAGTGCTGAGCAGGTGTTTCTCTTTCCCTCATTAGTGCTGTTCATAATGTCGGCGTTGTCAAGATGTTTCACATGGTTGAACTTCTCCATGGTTCTTTAAAATAGCAAATTCTCATGTAAAATTCAAATGGTTGCATGCGCAACGATATCGATGGAAGCTCTAATTAATCGCGCATGTGAGCTGCTCTGCATTTGTCACGAGAGCTCACATTTTAAGGAGTGCCCGGTTGATGCACTCGCACGTATCCTGTCAATGGAGCTCGCATTTCGCGGGAAGCCCAGTTGACACGTGTGCACGCCGCACAGATAGCAGAGCACAGTTTGGCTTCAAAGACCCCACGTACATCCGTGTCCCACATGAAAAGCATATTTAGTGCTCATAAAGTCATATGAATGTAATAAGGTTTCTTCATCGCCTGATGGAAATGCTTACGGACGTGGCTGACATGAGTATTAAAATAAAAGTACATCTTAAAAAAATGTCTATATCGATATTTACATGTTGTATTGATAACATTGGATCGTTGGTCATTGGATCGATCCACATCGATGAATCGTTACACCCCTAGTAGTGATTGTTTTTGTACACTACAGCGTTACTTGTTGAAAAAAGTAACTTATTGGAGAAGCTATAAAACAGCTGAACTACTATGACACTACTGACCAATGTAGTTAAGTTAGTAGTGTTGCTATTTGTACTTTTTAAAGTTTTTTAGGTTCGTATTGATGCTATTAAAATATCTGAGCATATCTGCAGATAAGCGTTAGAATCAATTTACGCCTTGCAGTCTTTTAATATCCAACTGTGTTAGCTCAGAATTATTACCAAACCCTGCTAACTTCAGAGGGTAAACAGTAACTAATCATGTTTGAGCGTTAGCCCGGTCCACTGAGACTCAATTAGCTTTATTTAATTAGCGTGTCCTCCCAAGGAGAATATTAGCCCTCTTTTGTCTGCTGTAATTAGACGAGTACATGTATTTTATGCTCACCGCAGAGAGTAGCATCTTATATCTGCTGTCATTTTAACATGGAACGAGTTAATATGATGGAAAAAAACTATTTTTAATGAAACAATATTTCTGACTGTAAATTCTAATTGAACCGCACTTGAAGCCGTTGTTAAATGCAAATATACGCACACCTCTGATTGTAAAGTTGCCATCAGTTAGGCTAATGCAGTGCAATAATTGGTGGAAATATTGTTTATGTGCTTTTTTGCAAACTGTTGTGTTACAATGTACGTAAAATGAAGCAATCAGCACCTATCAATCGTGCAGTAAATGGTGCAAAGACTGATTTAACGACTTCCAAACGAGAGATAAAGCGAAGGTTCGCTGGTCGAGTGAGGCCTGTTTCCCCCTCTGTGGCGTATTTGACAGGACATTAATTGGTTGCTTGATGACCTGAGTGTCATTAATGTGTGTAAATGGTCACCGGGGGGTTTTGGCACCTGCCCTGTGGCTGCTCTTGGCTCTAATCACAGGGCGACTACGCCATTATCCTGCATCATGTGACCAGAGGAAGGGAGATATACTGTACTCTAGTGTATAATGACAGTTCAGGTGAGCAATTCGGGCCATTTTTGCCCTTGATGGCAAAGATTTGTCCCTTGGTGTGGTAAATGTGATTCTACACATTACTGGGAAAAAAATGATGTCATGCACTTCTGACTTATAATTTAAGTGGGTTTTAATTTTCCCTCTTTGCCGTTCTAACTCCAAATCTTACAGCAGGGTCATTCTTGTTATGCAGTAAACATTCATGTCTCCATCATATATGTCTTAAAGAAATAGTTCCCTTTAAGATGTGTAAATAGTCAAGTTATACTTAATAAAGATTATGTGCCTGAGCTTGATCAAGTCTGATTTACCTTCTAAAGGTACTGCATTACAGGAATAAGCCAGCTGTTTTCCTCTCATGTCACGAGAAATCCTCATCCTAACCATGAGCAGAACTGCTAACATCACATATGACAAACACAACTCTGTTAATTTATGCTTTTAAATGGTTTTGTCAATAGCCTTTCTCCTCGAAAAGTGTACAGTCATGTCGACAGAACAAATGAAATAACAATTAACGGCGGTTATTTGCTCACTGTTTGCTTGTGGAGGCTTCGCTGCCGTGGCAGTTTTTTAGCAGTTAATCAGAGTCGAGCGGGCGAAGTGAAGAGCCGTTTAATTTGTGATGTGATATATAAATGTAATGCTTACTAATTGTGTATGTGTGTGAGTGTACATTCATTTGAGAGGTTTCAGTCACACTTTTATCTAAAAAATTCTACCTCTCTTAATGTGAATTAGCAGTTTTGACTTTGTTTTCTGTTTAAATTCCAATTTCAAGTGAAATATTTCATATTTTAGATAAAAGAGAATGGAGAATTTTTGATTATGCTGATCAACATTGGATGTCTCACAACTAATGCAGCACAATCATTTCCTACTTGGGTAAATCTCATGAAATCTCACAAATATGTCATAATTCACACCAAAAACAAAAGAAAGAAATGAGAAATTATAGTTCACAATAGTTTTGCATTCTCTCACAATAGTTTGCATTCCCTAGCAATACATTTTACATTCCCTCACAGTAGTTTACGTTTCCTCGCAAAAAGTTGTGTTCCCCTCCAATACGTTTTGCGTTTCCTCACAATAGTTCGCATTCTCTCTCAATAAGTTATGCATTACCTCGGATTAGTTTGCGTTCCCTAGCAATAGTTTGTGTTCACTCGCAAAAGTTTGCATTCTCTCAAAATAACTTTTTAGTTCCCTCGCAATAGTTTATGTTCCACAATTATTTAATTAAGCAATAAATTAACCATGGTTTTACTGTAGTAATATTGCAGACCACTGTAACCGTGTTAAGAAAACGTGGTTTTACAACAGAAATAATGTAGTATACACACACCAATCAGCCACAATATTAAAACCACCTGCCTAATATTATGTAGGTCCCCCTTGTGCCACCAAAACAGCACCAACCCGCATCTCAGAATAGCATTCAGAGATGATCTTCTTCTCACCGCAATTGTACAGAGCGGTTATCTGAGTTACCGTAGACTTTGTCAGTTCGAACCAGTCTGGCCATTCTCTGTTGATCTCTCTGATCAACAAGGCATTTCCATCCACAGAACTGCTGCTCACTGGATGATTTTGGTTTTTGGCACCATTCTGAGTAAACTCTAGAGACTGTTGTGTGTGAAAATCCCAGGAGATCAGCAGTTACAGAAATACTCAAACCAGCCCGCCTGGCACCAACAATCATGCCACGGTCCAAATCATTGAAATCACATTTTTCCCCATTCTGATGGTTGATGTGAACATTAACTGAAGCTCTTGATCCATATCTGCATGATTTTATGCACTGCACTGCTGCCACACGAGGTCTGGGTAGATTAGATGGTAAACAAACAATCAGTTCTCTAAGTCACTATGTTGAATGCAGGAGAAATGGGCAGGAGTAAAGACCTGAGCGAATTTGACAAGGGCCAAATTGTTATGGCCAGACGACTGGGTCAGAGCATCTCTGAAACAGCAAGGCTCGTGGGGTGCTCCCAGTTAGCAGTGGTGAGTACCTACCAACAATGGTCTGAGGAGGGACAAACCATAAAACTGCGACAGGGTGTTGGCTATCCCGAAGGCTATCCCGTCTGGTCCGAACTGACAGAAGGTCTGCTGTGGCACAACTCACAGAAAATTTTAATCATGGTTATGGGAGGAATGTGTCATAACACACAGTGCATCGCACCCTGCTGCATATGGGCTGCATAGCCACAGACCTGTCAGAGTGCCCGTGCTGACCCCTGTCCACCATTGAAAGCACCTACAATGGGCATGCGAGCGTCGGAACTGGACCTTGGAGCAGTGAAAGAAGGTCGCCTGATCCAAAGAGTCCCATTTTTTTTTACATCACTTGGACAGCCGTGTACCTGTGCGCCGTTTACCTGGGGAAGTGATGGAACGGAATGCACTGTGGGAAGATGACAAGCCGGTGGAGGGGTGGAGTGAAATGCTCTGTGCAATGTTCTGCTGGGAAACCTTGGGTCCGGCCATTCATGTGGACATCAGTTTGACATGTGCCACCTACCTAAACATCATTGCAGACCAGGTACACCCCTTCATGGCAATGGTATTCCCTGATGGCAGTGCCCTCTTTCAGCAGGATAATGCGCCCTGCCACACTGCACACATTGTTCGGGAATGGTTTGAGGAACATGATGAAGAGTTCAAGGTGTTGCCCTGGCTTCCAAATTCCCCAGATCTCAATCTGATTGAGCATCTGTGGGATGTGCTGGACCAACAAGTCCGATCCACGGCAGCTCCACCTCACAACTTACAGGACTTGAAGGATCTACTGCTAATGTCTTGATGCCACAGGACACATTTAGGGGTCTTGTAGAGTCCATGCCTCGGTGGGTTGGCACTGTTTTGGTGGCATACGGAGGACCAACAGCATATTAGGCAGGTGGTTATAATGTTTTGGCTCATCAGTGTAAATATATATATATATATGTGTGTGTGTGTGTGTGTGTGTGTGTGTGTGTGTGTGTGTGTGTGTGTGTGTTTATTTTGTTGTTTTTAGATAGTATTCTTTAAAGTTACAGCAGTTGGTGTGGAGTAGTTCAAAACTGAAGTTCACTGAAAGTAACACGTGGACTGATAGCTTAGGGGCTGTGTGCTCTCGTCAACTGATACTGTCTTTTCTTGCAAATAGTGGGTTCGAGACCAGCTTTACTTATCTTATTGTCTGTTTGGATACAAGCAGAAAGTAAACTACATCCAGCAGATTCACAAAAACCCATTTTGTGCTACTGACACTGTGTCCTGTAAGATCATTGTTGGTCATTTGTTCATATTATACTGTATATATTTTTTTAGATGATATTTAACTTATATTTGTCACCACGATTATGTTTTAAAGGTAAAATCATTGGCGATACAGTCACATTGTGGTGTTAACTGTTGCGTTTCATGTTCACAATATGATGGTCTTGTCAGATTATGACATTGTATGAAATCTGTCTTTTTTGCATCGAAACGCTGAGTTTTTTTATTTTTATTGGTGTAAATATATTTTTTAATGTATGTTGCTAATGTAATCAATCATGTTCTTGCCTGGCAACATGTGAGACCCCACTGCATTTTTCAGCTCAAACAAAAGATTTAAACACCTCCTCCCCCCCGTCGAGTTCAGGTGTGAATCGCTGAAGAACTGGGTGTTGAAAACTTCTGTCTGTTAAGAAAGTTTCTAGAAAAATTGTCTCGGTAAAAAGTGTTAAGTGTTCTAAAGTCCTAAATAATGCACTAAACCCAAATATTATGCGACATTATGGAATACAGATCTGTCCTGATGTCCTCTCCAGATAAAATAACCATAGTATCACCATGGTATTTTGTAGTAAAATAATTGTAACCACAAAATTAAACATGGTTACTATATTAACACCATATTACTGTAGTAACACCATTGTTAATATCATCAAATCTATGTTTCCGGCAAAAAACAAAAAAAAAAAACAAACAAAAAAACAAAACAAATCATGGTTATTACAATATTACTTTAGTAAAACTACCTTTATATTATTTTTTATTTATTATAAGTGACTGTTCTGTATGCCAGCATCAGAGACTTGAATTTAATACGTGCATCAACCGGCAGCCAGTGGAGAGAGACAAGGAGTGGTGTAACATGTGCTCTCTTTGGTTCATTAAAGACCAGACGTGTGCTGCATTCTGGATCATTTGCAGGGGCCTAATTGCACATGCAGGGAGGCCTGCAATGAGAGTGTTACAGTAGTCCAGTCTAGTTATGACAAGTGACTGAACAAGAAGATGTGTGGCATGTTCAGAAAGGAAGGGCCTTATTTTCCTGATATTGTAAAGTGTAAATCTACATGATCGTGCTATCTTTGAGATGTGGTCTGTGAAATTGAACTGGTTGTCGATGGTTACCCCTAGATTTCTGACCGTTTTGGATGGCATTATTGTAGATGAACCCAGCTGAATGGTGATGTTGTGTTCAACAGCAGGGTTGGCTGGAAAGATGAGGAGCTCAGTCTTCGCTGGGTTAAGTTGCAGGTGGTGTTCCTTCATCCAGGCTGAGATGTCTGCCAAACAGGCCGAGATTTGAGTAGTCACGTGGTGTCGTTGGGCTGGTAAGACAAGCAGAGCAGTGTGTCATCAGCATAGCGGTGGTAAGAGAACCCATGTGCTTGAATGATGGGTCCCAGTGATGTTGAGTATATAGAGAAGAGAAGTGGCCCAAGCACTGAGCCCTGAGGTACCCCAGCCATGTGGCTTGGACACCTCACCTCTCCCAGCTACCTTGAAAGACCTATCTGAGAGACTTAAACCAGTCAATCACAATTCCTGTGATGTCCAGAGTAGAGAGGGTGGACAGTATGATCTGATGTTTGAATGTGTGAAAGGCTTCTGTTTTTTTTTTTGCAGAAGTAATGTTATCTGAAAAAGTTGCAAGCAGAGACTGATACTTACCCAGATCTGCTGGATCTTTAGATTTCTGCCATCTCCTCTCAGCCGCCCTGAGGTCAGTCCGATGTTCACAAAGAATGTCAGAGAGCCAGGGGCTGGGCGGTGTCAAACGTGCTGGCCTAGAGGAGAGAGGACAGATGCTGTCTAGACAGGTTGTTAAAGTAGAGTCTAGTGTGTCTGTGGCAGTGTTAACATCAAGATAATTATCTATGACAAATAATGAATAACAAAGATCATAACCTGCAGGTTTTAACTGCATAGTGTTTCTGGTTATTACATGTGTAGGGAAAAACTCTTAATTCATGTATTGAGACAAATATTATACAAATAATGTGGTCACAGTACTAACTTCCACCCTAATTCATGTCATGGAAAATTGCAATTCTTTTTCAAATATTTTATAATATTTCATTTGATAAGTATTCTGTTCCCATGAATAATGATTCTGTTCACCTTTCCTTTTGTTTTTTATTGCCAGGAGAATATAACATAATATGACACAATGGTATACAAATAAATTAATTCACATTTGATAATCCTATTTAAAAATAGAAAATATGTGCTAGCCTATTGGCACATTAAAAGAAAGCACATGTTTAGAGTCTTAACAGTTTTTGGAAGTCACAATTATTTTAATATGCGGTCTAATGATGCTCGCTCATAACATCTGTGCATATTTATACAAATACTCACAAATGATAATTCTCTCTAATGAAATATGAATAAATAAATGCAAACAAATAACTCTCCAATGCGTGGACGTCCTCGTCATGTTCACATGTTCGAATGCTAAATGCTGCACTAAAGTCTTTAACATACATCTCCATTGCAACGTTTAGCCAGAAAATAAATGTGGTGTTTTTAAGTTTGTTGTTGTTCTTCTTTCTTCTCTTTTTTTCTTTTATGGCGGTTGGCAAAACAACTGTAACTTGCCCTTACCGCCTCCAACTTAATCGTTGTTACATTGGGAGAAAGAGCTTTGAGGTGTTCAGCTCTGCCCTGTTGAAATTCTATGGTTATAACACCCTTTAGCAGTGTAGAGCTGCTAATGAACTGCTAATGACTCATTCACGTGGTGATCGCGGTGGTAGAAAGCCTATTCTGAATGGATACCAACTGTACTAATACCATAGTTTAACTAACATTACTATAGTAAAACCATGGTCATTTTTTAGTAACTATGATTTTACTTCAAATACCATAGTTCAACTATGGTTACCATAGTAAAACCATTGTTAATTTATTGCAAGTAACGAGAGTACACAAAACTATTTCAGGAAAAAATTAAATCAGTCCCTGTCCTCTAAGGGCTCCATATAATTTTAGGACCATGAATACATCATTTTTATGACAGATGCATGCATTACAGTAATAAGAATTGTTTTTAATTGTCAGGAAAATTATATCACAATTCAAAAATTGAAATGTGACTCTGAAATCTGATTCGTCCATTTGCAGAATGCCTTTCAAGTTTTTTAAAAAGATGACACTAATGTTCACATTAAAATGGCTGAAGCAATGCCTGACTCAAGAAATCCATATTTTGCTGTTAACTTCAGAAATACGAATAGAAAATATTCATGGAAAAATCTCCCTCATACCTACTGCCGACCAAGGATGAATGTATTTGGCTGAACGTGGAGGGTTTTCGCTGTTGTGGTGGAACTGCATTGTGCAGCGGAGACCAAAGATCAATTTCTCTCAGGAGAACAAACCTATAGACTCACAGGCACTTTTTGATTTCCAACAATGCACAGAGTGTGAAAGGCATTGATTTTCAAGCAGCATGGATTGTCACGTTCGATAATTATTAGCGGCATTGCTGGAGCTCCTTTAAGGCTGACTGTGGCTGCTTGACTTTATGGCAGGTTAAATGTGTCCTGTTTTAGAGCACTTAATTCATTCGTCGACCTTGCCATTACTCTAAAGACGTTAAAGCACCCAGAGCCAATACATAATTAGCGTTTTGCTGAGCTTTGGACAAATATCTTGTAAGCTATTTGATCTGCTTTCAATAAAACATGTAAATAAATGAGTTTTGTTGTGACTGAGCACAGTTATGGTGATTTCTGCATTGACACATCAGAATATGGTAAACCGAACAATAGAGAGGCAATATTTGTTTTGACTTTAAGATTGCATTTAAAAAGTAGATTTTTATGCAGATGTGACTTGGGCTTTGTTCACATTGCACACAAATTGGTTTTCAAATCCGATCTTTAGGACTGACTGTCATCAAATGATGAAATTGGATCCGTTTTGTAAGACAATCATTGTTAACATCCGGCGTATGCACATCGGTTACTATAGTAAAACAACTGAGAGTAGCTGTCAGTAGTCATGTTTCCATCCAAAAATTCTGAATATTGCAAAAACTATTTGTGAATAAGGCAGCATTTCCATTCCATGTGTTTAAGAGAACAAAATAGTCTCTTCTGAGGTAATTGGTGCAACTTAGCAATTAAAATGGAAGTTGAAGCCACTGTGGCTGTTTTATTAAATGTAATAAATTACTTGCGGTTTAGAGCGTGCAGACAAAACGCTCTGATGAGCTTTATGTTTGCTAGCGTTCAGCGGTCACACAGTTCTGGGAGGTAATAGTAGACACTAATCTTGATAACAGGCTTTGGCATTTCGGAATAACCCGAGCAATATTTCAGATGTTATGTGATGATACTGATGATATCATCTGAGCAAATTATGCATTCACATAGCTTGTTGAGACAAAGTGACATGTCTTTTTCATGCGCATCTATATTCCTTAATAAATTCCATTGGAATATATTTGTTAAATGTGATTCCATCGTTGTTTATGTGTACGTCTTCTTGTTGAATAATACAGTTATACACCTCAAGAGAGTGTAACATTTGTATGTACATTTTGGAGATCTTAGTTTTTCCATTCAGCATTGTTTATGCGATAAAAGCTTGACCTCTTAAACTCTGGTGCATTTTTGGGCTGCCGACCACAATTTTTCACACTCGAATTTAAAAGTTCACCATTCACAAATTCTGTGGACTAACTGCAAAAAATTGGTCTCATTTTTTCAGAAATCCCCCCAAATTAAAAAAAAGTCTCCAATTATTCATAAATAATGTTGTATATGTTTATAATCTTATGATAAACAGAAAGTTAATCTTTTTTTTGTTTTTTTTTTTGTTAACATGTAATTCTGGTTCTGTTCACTCTATCTCACTTTGAAAAGTCTCATTTTATTTCACTAGGTGACAGAAAGCACTAGTAAAAATATCTTTTCTCAATCACATTCCATCATAACATACAGATCTGAAATGTAGGTGGCGCTCTAACGTATTTTAGTCCTCACAGATTTGCTCGTCCATAGACATTCAGTCTAATTTTCAGTTCAAGCCCCACCCTCGTTATTTCATTGAATATCTCGGCCTCTGAGCGGACTAGAAGATCAATCTAGATGTCACTAGAATGATGAGATCCTCTCATTTGTGATGATATATAACATTTTATAATCAGTAGTCAAAAACATATTTTCTGATGATTTGCTTTGCATGCGTGTCCTGCTGGATGGCATATTTTGTTCTGGACATATAAGATATAACATTGGAATAATCACACAAGAAGTTCACAGACAAGTACAAAATCGCAAAAAAAAATGTTTTTTAGGAAACTCCCTAAGGTAAAAGCAGATATCAAGTTTTGAGCTATTTGGGGCTTACAGCAGCATTTATCGTGCATAAATGAGATGTTTGTATTTGATGACTTACAGAAATCATATTTCACTTTGTGATTCTTTTACAAATCTTTTGAACTGTGGTATTAGTGCAACAAAATAAACTGTACAGTCACATTCCTGAGAATTAGAGCTTTCATTTGATATATGACTTGTCTATTTAAGTGCTACGTGGAGGGCTTTTATTTTCATATAAATATTTCTTCCCCGCTAGTTTTCACAGTGAATGTTTTGAGGCCTTATTTTGTTATTTGAAGTAAGATAAATGCAGAAGTGATTCTAAGCTTTCAAATGACACCTCATATGCCTCAAAAAAACTTTTTTTGTGATGTAGCGCCCCCCAACTTAAAACTTGAAATCCGATCTGACCGTTCTAACTGAGACTCATCATTCAGACTTTTAAGCTAATTTTTAGCTAACCACATAAGTGGTTTGGTTTGAATTTGTAAAAATTGTATAACGTGTGTTTTCAAAACAAAAAACAACAACAACTAAACATACAAACATACAAACAACTAAACTGATTTTAGCCGGAAACGCCCAAACACCAGATTTTTGGCTCTCTGTTTGAGGTTCAGTTACACAGCGCTCATGTTTTTGTCCAGATCTATTAAATAATTCAAGAACACATAAAAAATGCAATTCGAATACACGTCTTCTATAATGAACATGTTCTCAGTTTCAGAGTTCAAAGTCATATTGATATTTTGGTCACACTTTATATTAGGTGGCCTTAACTACTATGTACTAACATTAAATACATGCAAGACTATGTTTTTACTGTGTAACTACATGTTGTTCTAAAAAATTCCCACATTTTCTGCTACTGAGGTTTAGGTACGGGTAGGTTTTGGGGTAAGGGTTGGGTCAGGGGTAAAGTTGACAGTGCAAATACAAATGAAATTAAATGCAAGTACTTTAAATGTAATTACAATCCAACAACATGTATGTACATAATAAGTACATTGTATCACATGGTTAAGTGCGTAGTATTAGGCCATCTAATATAAAGTGGATCCAATATTTTTTTCTGGGGCTTAAAGTAAAAAAAAATGTCATGTGGTGTAACTGTCCAGAGACAAAGATCAAAATCTCACTAAAAGCTGAATTCCTTAAAAATAAATAAAAAAACAAATAAATAAAAAAAAATGTTGTCAAGAGTAGTGTAGAATATTATTTTATTCATATTTCTTTAAAAAGTTAAGCAGTGAAACAATTGTGTTTTAAAATATTATTAAGTCACGTTGTGGTATAACCAACATGCAGGTCTCCATTTTGGTGTTATGTGACAAACAACCATAAAACGGAGAGGACATGTTATCACATCAATAAAAAATAAAAAAAATAAGGAGGGCCAAATGTTTGGAATCATTTTAAAGAAAACTTTTCAAATGTTTTAATGATATAGATTATGATATGTTCTGAGACTCTCAGCTCAAGAAACTGCTGAAACATCAAAAAAATACTTGAGCCAAAAATTAACTTTTTTTCTTCTTTTTATTATTTGACATTATATATCTCTGGGTGTAAATAAGGTGGCTCCAAAAACGTTTGTGTTGATACGACAAAGCAATCAAAAGTTATCGCATTACAAAAATTATTTATCATAGTGTCCAAAAGCCTCTCCAAACAAATAAAACATCATAATTGTACATAAGAACTAATTACACATGCAAACACAACAATGACTAAAGGTTTGCATATCATGCAGACATGATTTTAGTAATGAGATTTCACAGAATGAGTTTCATTCTGTGTCATTTGAGTCATCATTGAGTCTGTGTCATGTACTTGGCGCCATCTCCTGGTGGCCATATGTAACATTGTGCTTCATGTGGATTATCTAATGATCTATACATCTGATTACCTTGTGTGTGGGCTCATTTGAAAGATAAACACCTCTTCTAAGTAATGGTATGATATTTTAAGTTCTGTTTATTTTTTGTGAAGTTATAAGCAAAAACATGTTATACAAGCTACACTAACATAATTGTCAAAGACATATACTTAGCTATTACTCACTATATTTTTGTCTGTGAGTAAAACAAATAGGCTGGTTGTATTCTACTCTTTGAGAGCTTTCCAACTACATATGGCACACGGCTATTTGATCAGTTTGATGTTTTGCAATAATATGTACAGTGCCAATTTATTTATTTATTTATTTATTTATATATATATATATATATATAAATGATTAAAATGGAACACTTCTAATTTGTATGCAAATTTCAAAGCACTTGTTCAGTTTTGGTCATAATGTCTACATGCATTGGAAAGTAGAGCTTCTCAGCCTTCAAACGAGACCTACAGTATGTTGTGTTGGTCAAGACTGTAGTTGTTAATATTTTGACAACTTTGATTTATTTTATTCTCGCAGGCTCCGAGCTTAAAGGGTTAAGTTGCGTACACTCTCATGTAATCAAGTTTAAATGAAAGTATTTTAAAACCTTTTACTTGATAGTTACACCACATGACATTTAAATTTTTTTATTTATTTATTTATTTATTTTTTTATAGAAAATGCTATACTTTTTTATTATTTATATATTTCTAATTTTTATCACCTCAGACAAACTTATATGTCATTGACCCTTGAACAAACCTTAGAAACCCATCATCTTCAGGAAACCTTAAAGTATCTGCCCACGCCCATTTGTTTGTTTTTAATATCAATTAATCTGCAGCGGTACCACATTAGTCAGTATTGAGGTAAATTGTAAACGAACCCATGGACCAAATATATGCTTGTGTTAACAGCCCGCAACAACAGATTTGACCTGCTATCAGCTAGAATGACACCTTGCTGACATCGGACAATAGTATAGATCAGAGAACACTCACAGATTTCCAATCATCTCTTCAGCAGCTTTTCTGTAGCTTTTGTCGTAATTGTATCTCAGTATGTTTCTAGAAACAGACTGACATGTAACTTTAGCTGTAAAGTGCTGAATGCTTGTAGCACCTTCTAACGCACCACAGACGACAGGCTAAAATTAGATGTTATGTAGCTTACAGCCAGTGAAGGTCAAGAGAGGATTTGGAGAAGCACATTTTCAGAAAAAGTATCGTGAAATTAAAATGACTGTATTGATAGCCAGTAAACGTATACTGGAAATGTCAAGATATCAAGATATATTTATCAAGATTCCTATGGGTGAAACATGTCAAGAACATGTCATGCTCAAATTTTTACTGCTAAATCAAATGAAGCCTATGTTTAGCACATCCTTCATTATTCTCAATACTGTAATGCGGAAAATAGAATAATGTTATATTATTTAAATTATAAGTGTTTATATACTGTGGTAGTGTTTTTCTACTGCCTTTAATTTGTGTGAATTTTTATTCAGTATTCCAGAAATTATTATAATTGCTTTTATAATTTAAAAAAAATCATTTTAATGTTTTGTTTTTTTACCACTATCCTATATAATGAACTGGGCTTTAAGCCGTATGAGCAGCACTGAGATAATTTCCATTTGTTGAGGTGTTAAATAATGAATCTCTTAAACGAGTGAATATGAAAACACAGACCTTGGCATGCACTTGGCATAAATTAAGGACATATTCCAATCGTTGCTGAATCACAGCGCTCTGAAAGAACATTATAATGATTTCCGAGACATTGAGGAGCGTTTCAAGCTCTTTATAAGCGGCAGGAAATCCTTCCCTACAGGAAATGCCTCCCTCTGCGGCACTC
Organism: Myxocyprinus asiaticus; assembly: GCF_019703515.2. Lineage (NCBI taxonomy): Eukaryota > Metazoa > Chordata > Actinopteri > Cypriniformes > Catostomidae > Myxocyprinus > Myxocyprinus asiaticus. The sequence goes on along the minus strand of NC_059345.1, from coordinate 67,314,710 downwards.
AGGCTTCATAATCACACTCTTTAATCACTATTTAGACAGGGATATTATTCCGTTGTCTGTCATACATTCATTCAAATCCTTCACTGTTATGTGCAAACAAGGGAAATTGTCCCAAAACCGTCAAAATAAATCTTTAAATCAACAGCGATATGCCAGCTTCACCAGAGCCCTACTGTTTTAAAGATTTCAGCTGTTTAAAGCTCTGTTGTCATGGACTGCAAACTCAGAAAACATTTCACAAAACTGAAAATTCTGTAATTATTTACCCAGCTTCATGTCATTCTAAATCCGGATGACTTTCTTTTTTCCGTGGAACACAAAAGGAGAATTTTTGAAGGATATCCTGGACATTCTTTTACATATAATGAATGTGAACGAGGACTGGGGAAGTAAAAGGGTTAGTTCACCAAAAATGAAAATTCTCTCATGATTGACTCACCTTTAAGCCATCCCAGATGTGTATGACTTTCCTTCTTCAGCAGAACCGAAATGAAGATTTTTAGAAGCACATTTCAGCTCTGTTTGTCCATACAATGAAAGCGAATGGGTGCCATGAGGCTGCTGGCTGTTGACGGTTCAAAAGTCAAATTTAGGCAGCATAAAAGTAATCCACACGACACCAATCGATCAGTTAATGTCTTCTGAAGCAAATTGAAAGAAATCAATCATTAAAACGTTTTTAACTTTAAATCATTACTTCCTGCCAGAGCTGTATTGCTGTTTGAAATGACCTGACTCTCGCATGACGTTCATTCCTCTGTTGTAACCAAAGCACGCACTTCCGTCTTCTTACGTGAACGTGCCACCACGCTTACGTCATGCGACAGCTCCGTGATGGGTCAACTTGTAGCAGGAAGCATTTTTTTTAAAGTAAATAAAGTTTTAATTATCTATTTATTTTTTACACAAACCTATCAATTTGCTTCAGAAGACATTAACTGATCGACTGCCTAAATTTGACTTTTGGACCGTCAAACAGCCAGCGGCCTCATGACACCCATTCGCTTTCATTGTATGGACAAACAGAGCTGAAATGTGCTTCTAAAAATCTTCATTTCGGTTCTGCTGAAGAAGGAAAGTCATACACATCTGGGATGGCTTAAAGGTGAGTAAATCATGAGAGAATTTTCATTTTTGGGTGAACTAATCCTTTAATCTATAAAATCTAAATATCTGCTTTTGGACAAAATTTGCTATTATCTCATGTGACTCTAATGTGTTTGGATAGTTTTAAACATAATTTTACAGACGTTATCCAAAAATATGGTAATAAGTTATTTTGCGAAAGAACTTTATTAATTTATAGGAACTGTATTTTTTAGCATTACTATCATTTTATTAACCTGAGCTGAGGTGTTTTCTGGTCATAGAAAGCAAAGTCCGGGAGATGCGGCCTCGTACCTACAGCCGAATAACAGCCGTGCTGATAGATGGACAATACAGCACGAACCACGTGTGATATTGTTTTAATATTATATTATATATCATTTATTTTTAGATAAGACATTTATCCCCTACCACTATACCCAACCCTCACACAAACCTTTCTGCATTTCTACTAATATAATATAATATAATACAATATAATATAATATAATACACGTATAATATAAAACACATATAATATAATACACGTATAGTATAATATAATATAATATAATCAGCGGTTAACTATTCAGAAAATCATGTGTTTATTAAAGGTTCATTCACTGATTTGCTGAAATCAGTGATTAATAATTAATAAAGTGATGACAGTGGTGTTTCCTCCTGCTGCGGTTACAAGATAGTAAACAAATCTAGCCTACTGCGTTTATTATCAGATAAATATTTGTCACATCGGCAGCTCGAACCAACAGCATATGCGTGCATCATAAATGACAGATACCTCAAGAACCCGTTTTAGGAGTCACGTGATGCCATGTGAGGTTTGGACGTTTGAACGGCGAGCTCTGCGCACTTTGCTAGTTTTAATACTTTTTATGTCATAAACCGGTGAGATTCGATACACCCTGATCCTTAACTATTCTAGGAAGACAGTATGTCAAAGAATTCAAAATCCTCGGGCTCTGAAGACATTAAAAGACACTTACGTGCTCAACCTGATGTCCCCGAGTAGGCCGCAAGCCCGGGAGCCAATTTGGCTGGAGAAGTGTGGGAAATTTGGCGAGAATTGTTGAACATGTCGGCAATGCTGATGAAGGTCTTGCTGTAATACGTCGATCGATCACTGCCATGGAGACAAAATTCACTGAGGTAGTTACAAGAGTGGGGGATGTCGAGAAACGGATAGATTATGTGGAGTCATCGAAGAGGAAATTAGCTGCTAATCCGCTAGCAACCAAGGTGGATTTGGTGCGCATCTGAGAGAAGTTGGAGGATATGGAAAACCGTAGTTGGCGGAATAACATCCGTATTGTTGGAATTCCTGAGGCCGAAGAAGGTCGGGATATGGTGAAATTCCTGGATGGGTTCTTTCCGAGTCTGCTCAACATAACAGGCCATAAGCTGGAAATCGAGTGAGCTCACAGTGTTCCAGCTCTGCGATCCGCTGAGGGAGACAGGCCCCCTTTTTTTTTTTTTTTTCTGTGCTGGTTCCGCTAACGGCTGGAGTTTGTTTTGTGGAGGAACACACCTTCGGGACAGTTATGTGGATGAATCTACACATTGTTTGTGTTTATTACGCCTATTGGCTGGAGTTTGTTTTATAGATTATCTTCTGTTGTGTAATTCTGTCTCACAAAATTTTTATAGAAACACCGGACTTGATCAATCTGATGGCAAAGGTGTAGCGGGGGTTCTCGTAGGCATACATGGACTGTTTGAGTTTAGAGGGATGGATGCTAATTGGCGTTGTTGTGCGTGGGGTTAATGCACACATTTTTCTTTTTTCTGTTTGTTTGGTTTGGGGGGAAGTTCGGGGTTTGATTGTTGCAATAATGTTGGAATTTTATTTTTGACACAATCTATTTTTTCTAATATGTCAAAATGTCAAATGTTAATATGAGTGTACTATCTCTCTTCACCTGGAATGTGAATGGGTTGGGGCACCCCATAAAAAGAAGGAAGGTTATTTCTCTTCTTAAACGTAAGTAATATGATGTAGTGTTTCTTCAAGAAACGCATTTATCCCTGCAGGAAGCTGAAAAATGTGGGAAGATATGGGGTGGACATGTTTTCTTTAGTCCTGGCTCGAGTAAGAGCAGGGGATTTGTTACATTGATAAGTAAACATCTACAATTCAAATGTCTCAAACAGATTAAAGATAAATTAGGAAGAGTAATTATTGTTTTAGCAGAAATTCAGGGGCAACGTTTTTTATTTTGGCTAATATTTACGCACCTAACGCTGATGATCAGGGCTTTTCAATAGATCTTGAAGGGATGTTACAAGCCGCTGGCACCCCTCATGATATAATATTGGGAGGAGACTTTAATCTTTTGATGGACTCAGCCCTTGATCATAGTGAAACAAAAGTGTGCAACCCCCCTAGAGCAACACTGACGCTTCACAGGATTTGTAAAAATCTTGGACTTTTGAACCCATCTGGTAGGGACTATACATATTTTTCATCAGTCCATAAGATTTATTCTAGAATAGATTTTTATATATATATATATCTAAGTCCCTCATTTCATCTGTTGTTGATTTCTCAATTAGAAACATCTTAGTCTCAGATCACACCCTGGTGAGTTTAGAGATGTTGCCACATACGGAGAAAAAAAATCATATAGTTGGTGCTTTAATGTATCCCTTTTGCAAAATCCTGAATTCCAACAAATGTTAAAGGCTGAAATCAATGTTTATATGGAGACCAACTGGTCCTCGGTATCCTCTGTGGGCATGGCTTGGGAGGCACTTAAGGCAGTTCTTAGGGGTCGGATCATACAGTATGCCTCATTCACCAAAAAATCCAAAGCACGAGAACTCGTGGAGTTGGAAGGGAATATTAAAAGTGCCAAGGCAGAGCTGAAGCGCTGAATGTCGTCTGATGGCCTCAGAGAATTGACCTGATTGAAATACAGATATAATACTATTTTGTCGTGGAAGGTGGCGTTTTGGCTATTCAGGGTAAGACAGTCATACTTTGAGTCGGGGGACAAAGCAGGGAAGCTTTTGGCCAGATATATAAAACAGAGAGAGTCTTTTTCTACCATTCCATCTGCTGGTGGTAAAATATTTGCCTCAGCCATTGATATTAATAATGCTTTTAAAGAATTCTATCTTGATTTTTATAGTTCCACATCTTCGTCTACTGATGAAGATAATAGAAACTTTGTGGAACCATTAGAACTCCCTAAACTGACAACTCAGCAAAATAATTCTCTTGCTTCTGAGATAACCTTGGAGGAGCTTGGCGAGGTAATTAAGGCCTTGCCTACAGGCAAGGCTCCGGGGCCAGATGGTTTGCCGCTGAATTTTTTAGATCTTGTGCTACAGAACTGACTCCACTTTTGTTAGAAGTTTATTCAGAATCATTAAAGAATGGAAAGCTTCTGCCAATCATGATGCAAGCCCAGATCAGTCGGATTCTTAAAAAGGACAAAGATCCAAGCGAGTGTAATAGATACCGTCCAATTTCCCTGATCCAGCTAGACATAAAAATATTGTCAAAAATTTTGGCTAACCGATTAAGTAAAGTTATGACATCTCTTATACATATAGATCAGGTGAGGTTTATTTGGGGCCGCAGCTCTTCTGATAACATTAGGCATTTCATCAATATCATGTGGTCAGTGGCGAATGATCAGACTCCGGTCACTGCCGTCTCACTTGATGCCAAAAATGATCTTTTTAAGATTTTGGAAATATACGGGTTCAGGAATACTTTTATTGGATGGATCAAGTTACTTTATAGACACCCTGTATCGGCTGTACAAACAAATGGATTAATTTCAGATTATATTACTCGGGATAGGGGCACCCGGCAGGGCTGCCCTCTTTCCTCATTATTGTTCTGTCTTGCCCTGGAACCATTAGCAGCCGCAATAAGAAAGGAGGATGATTTTCCAGGGGTGGTGGTGGGAGGTGTGGCGCATAAGCTTTTGCTTTACACAGATGATATTTTATTATTCATCTCTGACCCCACTAGATCTATGCCTTGCCTCCACAGAATTATTAATTCCATTTCTAAATTCTCAGGATACAGAGTCAGTTGGTCTAAATCCGAAGCTTTGGCTCTGACAGCGTACTGCCTAGTAACAGCTTTTCAGCCGGGCGCCTTCCAGTGGCCCAAACAGGGCATTAAGTATTTGGGTATTTATTCCCAGCAAATTCGTGTGATTTAGTTAGAATTAATTTTGACCCTTTAATAAAAAGTTTTTCAAGCGATGTGGGCAGGTGGGCTTCATTACATTTATCGATGATTGTGAAGGTTAATGTTATTAAAATGAATTGTATTCCAAAATTCAACTACCTGCTACAATATCTCCCTATAGATATCCCCCTATCTTTTTTCAAGCAATCTGATAGAATAGCGAAGTCCTTCATTTGGAATGGTAAGCGTCTCAGATTACATTTCAATAAGTTACATAGGCCGATTGACATAGGTGGGCTTGGCCTAACCAAGATTTTGTTTTATTATTATGCATTCGGTCTCAGACATTTGGCTCATTGGTCACTTCCACCTGAGAGAGCCCCTCCCTGGTATTGTATTGAACAGGAAGTTCTTGCCCCTATTTTGCCATTGCAAAGCCTTTCTATCAAACTAATCGGAGAAGTTAAGTTACACCCCGTTATCTCACATTTGAACTCAGTATGGACAAAAGTGTCCAGAGTGTTTAATTCTGACATTTATTTAAATGTTGCCTCGAGCATATGGCTGAACCCAAAATTATGTGTTAATAAATCCCCTTTCTGCTGGTCAGAGTGGATTGTGAGGGAGGTTAATACGCTTTGTGACCTATATGAGAGTGGAGTGTTGAGATCCTTTGAAAATATGGTTCAACATTTTAGGATTCCCAGATCTCAGTTCTTTAGGTATTTACAGCTCTGTCACCTGATCTGTACTATTTTTGGGAGTAGCATACACTCCCCTAAAGCAGCAGATACTCTGGGAGTGGTGATTACTGCTTTTGGAAAAGGGAATGAGGCATCAGTGTATTACTCCCTACTAATTCAGAGTCTGGGGGACAGAGCTTCAACTTCTCTCAAGAGGTTATGGGAGAAAGATTTAAACTTGGTATTGGAGGAGGGAGTGTGGGCTAGGAAAAAATGTCAAGTCTACATCTAGAGTAAGGTTGCACCTTATGCAATTTAAGATTTTACATCGATTCTATTGGACCCTCTCTAGATTGTATAGGCTTGGTCTTACAGACACACCCACCTGCTGGCGATGCCAATCAGAAGATGGAGAGACAACCCATGTTTTTTGGTGGTGTGTTAAGATCCAAGAATTTTGGTTGAGGGTTCAGAGTTTTATGTGTGACATATTGAACACTCATTTTTCATTTTGCCCCAGACTCTGTATCTTAGGCGATGGGGCGGTCATTAATATAGGGGATAGACATATAAAAAGTTGTTTGGGGGGAGGGGCTTATGTATAGAATTTGATTCCGTATATTATGTTGTTTATTTATTTTATGAATGGAATCAATAAAAATAGTTAATAACAAAACATTTTTTGAATAAAGTGTGTGTTAAAATGCTTTTCATTTTGGTTTATACGAGTTGTTTGTTCTGTGGAATCTTTTGTCCCCCTCATGCTCTGTGTTTATCGATAGATTATTGTTTAATTATTAATATCAGGATGCTTTAGTTCTGTGACTCTAAAGGACTGGCAAGCTTTACTCATTTATTTTATTTATTTTTAAATGTAGTGTGTGTTTGTTTGTTGATCTTGTAGTTAATAAGGCTGGGCGATATGTTTCAGAATCAGAATATTTCAGTGAGTCAGTGTGTTCCATTTTATTGAATCAGTTCAAAACACGGTTTGCATCAACAGTCAAAAAAGTTTAAGAAATTCTTGAGTGGCATTTCACATGCTCTAACTGTGTTGGTAATAAACAGTAATATTTATGCACATGTATTTTTGGCTTTACCTCATGTTACTCCCGGAAGACTAAACCATTTGGATAAAAGCATCTGACAATTGATTACTTGCTGCAATGTTGCAATGGAAAAAATAAATAAATAAATACAATTTAAACCAGCCTAAGGTGGTTTGCATGTTTAAGAGGGGTTTTGGCAACTTGTTAGCTGGTTAGCAAAACAGCTGAGCACCAGCTTGGCCAGCTAAAACAGGCAAAAACCAGCTAGTTTAGGCTGGTTTAAGATTCTGTTCCAGATGATGTCTTGAGTCGAAATGTTCCTCTTATAACATGAAGCATTGCCACATGGGACGCTGTAGTGGAAATTGTAGTTAGTTTTAATGGTGAATAAATAGTTTGTATCACCTGTGGGGTCCCTCAAAGTTCCATTTTGGGACCAGTATTATTTTCATTATGTATGCTCTCCCTTGGTGCTATTTTAAGAAAATATGGTATTCCATATCACTTTTATGCTGATAATATGCAGATGTATCTCCCTTTGAAATCTGGTGATGATGTATCTGTTAAATCTCTTTTTGAGTGACTGAAAGATGTAAAATGCTGGATGGGCAATAACTTTCTCCAGTTAAACGACAAAAAGACAGAGATTATAATTTTTGGCCCTAGTAACTGTGTTAATAATATTGCAGAAAGTCTAGGTCCTCTGTCATCTAGTTTGCATGCCTATGTCAAAAATCTTGGTTTTATTTTTGACACAGAACTAAAGTTTGACAGGCAGATAAACTCAGTTGTGAAAAATAGTTTCTTTCAACGGAGAAATATCGCTAAACTTAAATCTGTCTTTAATGAACTGGAGAAAGTAATCCATGCCTTTATTTCATCACGTCTTCATTATTGTAATGCTTTATATCTGGGTGTAAGTCAGTCTTCGCAATCACAGCTGCAACGGGTGCAGAATGCTGCGGCAAGACTGCTGACTAATTCAAGAAAGAGGGATCATATATCCCCTATTCTGGCATCTCTGCACTGGTTACCTATTCAATTTAGAAAACAATATAAGGTCTTGCTGTATGTTTTTAAAGCTCTACATGGACTGGCACCAGATTATATTTCTGAGCTTATTAATTTTCACCGCTCCCAGAGATATCTTAGATCTAATAACAGCTGCTCCTTGATATTCCCCGGTCACGCTTAAAGGGTAAAGGAGATTGCGCATTCTCGGTCGCTGTCCCAAAGTTGTGGAATGCACTAATACTATCTATTAGGTCCTCAACCTCTGTAAACATGTTTAAAACTCGTCTTATGACGTATCTGTTTAGTGAAGTGCTACTTTATAACGATCATTAGGTGTTGAACAAATTTGTGCTGTTTATTGTTGCTATGTATTTTAATTTCCTTTTATTTATTTATTTTATATTTTTATTTTCTTATAATTGTACAGCACTTTGGTACACTGTGTTTTTTTTTAAAGTGCTTTATAAATAAATTTGAATTGAATGGAATTGAAAATAAATGTATTATTGAAAAATATTATTTTTAGACCACGTCTAAACTTTTCCGTTTGAGTTTCCTAATGTCCTCGTTTTTTAAAGTGTGAGGCTATGGAGATTGTTCTCAAAAGTCTAATTTTTTTGTGCAGGAAAACATTGTGAAATCATTGTGTTTTCAATTGAAAATGTATTAGTGTGGACGTGGCCTTAGTTATTTTAGTTTCAGTACAGTTTTAGTATAAAGGTTAGCACCACAAGTTGTTTCATCTATGATGTTACACTTGATACTACACTACACTACACTATGATACTACACTTTATCAGAAACTAGTTTCTGGATTTGCAGAATCTTCAAAATGTATTCAAGAGTTTTGTTTGAGGCCGTTTGCAAAACAATTTCTTCCGTTTTGTCTTTACGAAGTTTCACAGAGACTGTTGGGCAATTCCAGTGTAAGGGACGTGACATTTTCACTTAATGTGACATTTAACTTCACATATAAAGTTCTCATGACCAGTATTTCAAACCATTAGTATGTTTAATCATAAATCCCTGCAGATAGAATCAAGACGTCAGAAAATTCTCATTTTTGTTTTTTTTTAGATCGGTAAATGAACCTTTGTTACAGACAAGACAAAAAAAGTTTTTGGGAGACTGCACACTCTGTAAAAACCTTGTTAATTGAAATGCACAATTTAGAAATAACAATAGCAATATAAATTAGAAAGGTTTGCACAAGGTGGGAAAGGTTGGCTCATGTAAAATGTGTTTTTTATTTATTGTCATTTTCACATTAATGAAGAAAAATGGCATTTGTTACGGGTCTGACAGTTTTGAAAGCAGCGCATTCATGCTTTGAACCTACAAACTTTGACCTCCGAGATATTAGTATGATATCAATGAAAGTTTGAAATCATGATATAGCCTTGCACAATGACTAAACCACAAAAGGCTGTGTTATCAAATACAGTCTGCATTCAACGCTTCTGTCAGCACTGCGTGAGCGAGTGGCACCCTCTAGCGGGTGTATTCGGCACAAACTGAGCAGTGGCAATATCAGCTCTTTGCCATGAAAGAGCTTGGCGCTACTATCAGCACGTTACAAACAGCACATCCGGACGGAGCATTTATTATCACTGGTGAGTTCGACCACATTAATTTGAGGAATGTACTCCCTAAATTGTACCAAAATGTTTCCTTCCCCACGAGAGGAGACAACACCCTGGATCATGTTTATATCAGTGTTTCTGGGGCTTACAAAGCCATTCCCCTCCCCCACATTGGACAATCTGATGACCTCTCTCTGTTTCTATTGCTCAAATACACCCCCATCATTAAGCGTGTGAAGCCCACAGTGAGGACTGTTAAAGTGTGGCTTGAGGGAGCTGACTCAACACTACAGCATCAGTTTCAGCACACAGACTGGAATGAGTTTGCTACTCAGGCCACCCAGGACACCCACATGGAAATTCATGGTCTACACAAACTCCATTCTGGATCATATCAAAAGGTGTGTAGATACAGTTACCAGCCACAAAATAATAAAAACATACCCCAACCAGAAACCTTGGATAAGAAGGTTCGTCTATTACTGAAAGCAAGTGATGCCGCTTTCAGGTCCGGAGACTGGGAAGCCTACAGTTCATCCAGGGCCAATCTGAGGAGGAGTATTAAAGAAGCCAAATATAAATATAAGCTGCGGATAGAGGACAACTTTAGCAACTCCGACCCCCGACACATGTGGACAGGCATTCACGCCCTCACAGACTACAAACCATCTAACAGCACCCCCTCAAACAGTGATGTCACCCTCCCTTACGAGCTCAACATCTTTTACGCTCGCTTTGATCGTGAGAACAAGGATCTATCAATTAAAGCTGAGCTTCTGCCTGATGACCTACCACTCACATTTTCTGCCAGTGATGTATAGTATATTCCACCCTGAGCAGGGTGAATATATGCAAAGATGCAGGTGCTGATGGTATTCCAGGCCATATACTCAGAGCCTGTGCAGAGCAGCTAGCTGGGGTGTTTACGGACATTTTTAACCTGTCCCTGGCCCAAGCAGTTGTCCCCACTCTATTCAAAATAGCCACCATTGTACCAGTGCCGAAAAATTATTCTGCAGTGGCCCTCAATGACTTCCGTCCAGTTACTCTTACTCCCATAATTACTAAGTGTTTTGAGAAGCTGGTCCACTCCCATCTGAAATCCTGCCTGCCCCCAACTCTTGACCCACATCAGTTTGCCTACCATCACAACAGATCAACAGAGGATGCCATCACCACAGCTCTCCATTCTGCCCTGACCCACTAGTACAATAGCAACACCTATGTTAGGATGATATTAATTCATTTCAGTTCTGTCATCCCACCCAAGCTGATTTCCAAACTCACTCATCTTGGCATCAGTACCTTACTATGCAATTAAACTTTGAACTTTCTTACTAACAGACCACAGTCTCCATGAGCTCCATAACCACACCTCCTTTATCCTTACACTGAACACTGGTATACCACAGGGCTGCATGCTAAGCCCTCTTCTATACTCCATCTTCACCTATGACTGCAAACCGGTGAATGGTCTAACTCCATAATAAAGTTTGCAGATGACACCACGGTGGTAGGCCTGATCAGTGGTGACGACGAAACAGCCTACAGGGAAGAGGTTCAACACCTGGCAGAGTGGTGCGCTGACAACAACTTGGCTCTCAACACTCAAAAGACCATGGAGATCATTATGGACCACCGGAGGACAAGGAGAGGCCGCACACACACCCCTATCTACATCAACAGGTCCAAAGTAGAGCGTGTGTCCATCATCAAGTTCCTGGGTGTTCACATATCTGAAGATCTTTCCTGGGCTTCAACACATCCACTCTCATCAAGAAAGCACATCAGTGCCTTTACTTCCTTAGGAGACTAAGGGAAGTGCACCTGTCTGCTCAGATCCTGCAGACTTTTACTGCTGCACCATTGAAAGCATCCTAATAAACTGCATCACAATGCGGTGTGGTAATTGCACTGTCTCGGATCAGAAAGCCATCCAGCGAGTGGTGAAAACCTCCCAACACATCACTGGAGCCCAACTTCCCTCTATAAGTGACATTCATCATAAACGCTGCTTACGAAGGGTGAGAAGTATCATCAGCGACACCTCTCACCCCAACCACAAACTGTTTCTCCTTTTCCATCTGGAAAATGCTACAGGAGTCTCCGCTGTCGAACCAGCAGACTCAGAAACAGCTTTTTCCCTTCAGCTGTCAGCTTGCTGAACACAGAACTCAAAAACAATATGTAACCCTTTAAAAAAAAAATAAAAAAAATAAAAAATATATATATATCAATCATACCAGTTGCACATTACTTTAAACTGTTTGCTTCATACCGTACTTCTCCTGTTATACTTGAATCAATGCACCTGTCTCTTTAACGTTATTTGCACTGCATTTTATCTTTCACTGTAACAGTCATTTGCCATTTCTACCTTATTCAGTACCAAAGCACCTTCTGTATATACTATTACTTATTTGCACTGACTGATCTACAATATATATATATATATATATATATATATATATATATATATATATATATATATATATATATATATGTATATATATATACACACACACACAACAGTTAGTTCCGGTCCTCGAATCTGATTGGACGAGAGATGTTCCATAAGCACTGATAGTCTCACACCATCAGTACTCAGACGCTTCACTGTGTGTATCACTCTGCTTGTGTTTGTGCCGTTCTAAAGAGTAAGAGCAGTGCAGATCTGTTAAGAGCTACTTTATGTGTCTCTTTTTACATGTACTTTATTTATTTTTTTACATTAGCCATCAGGTGCTGTCAAAAGATCATTTTTGTGTGTAATATGAGCCAGTTAGGTGACGTGAAGTGAATTCACGTCAGCCAGTGTTTACATACAGCTCTACATGATCACTCATATTACTGCTACACTACTAAAGCTATGAAATAGCTTTAAATGGCTTTAAACGAACAACTTCAGCATTAATGCTTATCACAGCTGAGAGACACAACAGATTGATTAATTACACAACTCAAGGCACTTACCTCTAACCAGAGTTTCCACATTGGAGAGGATGTGCTGTTTAAAATGGCGGAGGAGATTGCGGATTCTATAGTGAATGACTCTTGTGCACCGGCTACCAGGAAATAGGGAGAAATACCCCTGCTTGGACGGCTACTTTTCCACTGAGAAAGCTGATCTTCAGAAAGATGACAGCATCTCTGCTTGGGTGTGGCAACAGGTGATCGCACACGCTCCGTGTCTCTCTCTCTCTCTCTCACACACACACACACATCCATCCTTGTTTATCCAATAACTTGTTAGAAACAGCACAAGCCCTGATACTATTTCTGAAGTGAAATTTTTGAATTACTAAGGAAGGCTTGGATGCATCATTTGGTTTGAACCAGCAATGGCAGATTCTGATCCGCCACGTAATAAAGTAGTTCCATGCACAAATGCGTTTTTTTATGACCGTACTCAGTTTTTCCTAATTTTTAAAAATTTACACCCAGCCAGCTGTCCCGGACTTACCTGCTTATGTGTGCCACTACACGGGACGAAAACGGTTCCACCCGGAGATTGTAGAACTTCGCAAAGGTGTTGGGTGTTGCCGAGCCCGCTGCTCTGCAAATGTCTGTTAGAGAGGCGCCACTGGTCAAGGCCCAGGAGGCCGCTACACCCCAGGTAGAATGGGCTCATAGCCCTACCGGGGGCAGCACGTCCTGGGCGTGATATGCCATTGTTATGGCCAGTGGGCAATCCTCTGCTTGGAGACAGCGCTTCCTTTCCAAAGCAGACAAAGAGCTGCTCAGAGACTCCAAATAGATGCGTAAAGCACACACCGGACACAGCAATGTCAGGGCTGGGTCTGCCTCCTCCTGGGGCAGCGCTTGCAGGTTCACCACCTGATCCCTAAAAGGGGTCATGGGAATCTTGGGCACCGGTCGGGGTCTCAGGATCACGTGAGAGTAGCCCAGACCGAACTCCAGGCACGTTTTGCTGACAGAGAACGCTTGCAGGTCTCCTACCCTCTTGATGGAAGTGAGCGCAGTCAGGAGATCAGTTTTCAAAGAGAGTGCCTTAAGCTCATCTGACTGCAAGGGCTCAAAGGAGGCTCTCCGTAGACCCTGAAGAACTACAGAGAGATCCCATCAGGGAACGAGAAAGAAGGTCCTTCCTCAGGGGAATTTGCCGGGGGGGGGGGGCTGTCGCAAGGAGCGTGAGGTCCGAGAACCACGTCTGGGTGGGCCAGTAGGGTGCTGCCAGGACGACCTGCTCCTCATCCTCCCTGACCTTGCACAGGGTCTGTGCAAGTAGGCTCACTGGGGGAAACGCATATTTGCGAAGTCCAGGGGGCCAGCTGTGTGCCAGCGCGTCTATACCGAGAGGTGCCTCGTTCAGGGCGTACCAGAGCGTGCAGTGGGAGGATTCTTGGGAGGTGAACAGGTCTACATGTGCCTGCCCGAATCGACTTTAAATCAGCTGGACCACCTGAGGGTGGAGTCTCCACTCTCCCCTGAGAGTAACCTGCCATGACAGCGTGTCCGCTGCAGTGTTGAGGTCGCCCGGGATGTGAGTGGCTCGCAGCGACTTGAGGTGCTGCTGACTCCAGAGGAGGAGACGGCGGGCGAGTTGTGACATACAACAGGAGCGCAGACCGCCTTGACGGTTGACATATGCTACTGTTGCCATGTTGTCTGTCCGAACTAACACATGCTTGACCTGGATCAACAGCCGAAACCTCCGCAGGGCGAGCAGAATTGCCAGCAACTCGAGGCAGTTGATGTGCCAACGCAGCCGCGGGTCCGTCCATAAGCTGGCGACTGCGTGCCATTGCATACAGTGCCCCAGCCCATTTTGGAGGCGTCTGTCATAACCACGATACGCCTGGAGACCTGCTCTAGGGGAACGCCTGCCCGTAGAAATGTGAGGTCGGTCCAAGGGCTGAAGAGGCGGTGACAGACCGGCTTGATGGCCACTTGATGTGTCCCATGGTGCCATGCCCATCTTGGGAATCGAGTCTGAAGCCAGTGCTGAAGCGGTCTCATATGCATCAACCCGAGTGGAGTGGCCACCGCTGAGTGTTTCAGTGGAACCACTGTCTTCTGTCTGAACGCCTTCAAGCAAGTCAGCACCGACTGTGCATGCTCGTTTGTGAGGCGCGCCATCAACGAGACTAAGTCCAACTCCAAGCCAAGAAAAGAGATGCTCTGAACAGGGAGGAGCTTGCTCTTTTCCCAGTTGACCCGAAGCCCTAGTCGGCTGAGGTGCGAGAGCACCAGGTCCCTGTGTGCACACAACACATCCCAAGAGTGAGTTAGGATTAGCCAATCATCGAGATAGTTGAGGATGCGAATGCCCACTTCCCTTAGCGGAGAAAGGGCTGCCTCTGCGACCTTCGTGAAGACCCAGGGAACGAGGAAACTGCTCTTTTGCTGAACTGTTGGGTACCGCAGCCACTTGGGCATGCAGCGAAATTAAATGAAAAGGCAACAAAAGATTCTCCTCCCGGCCCTCCACCGGGAGATGGAGTGGTCTGCTTACCAGCTCCAAGGCAGTGGGTTTCATCATCCCTGGGTCGCCTGTCTCAGGGGCGCTTCGAAGCCTTTCGTGGGTTCTTGGCAGCCAGCCGTGAGACGGGTGGTGTCTGCTTCCTGCGGTGGGCTCCACGCCGAGGCCGGGCTGAAGGGGCGGGCTGCGGCAGAGCTGGTGCAGTCACCGCAGGGGGACGCCCTTGGTGACGAGCAGGCGGGGTGCGGGATCTTGAGCCGCGCCGGGGCAGGATGTGCCAGATAGCCTCCGTCTGCTGCTTCACCATCGAGAACTGCTGGGCAAAGTCCTCGACAGTGTCGCTGAATAGTGGTCCCATTGGGGTCCCCAAATCACCCCCAGTGCTAGTCGCGCTGGCCTCATACCCGTAGGTAGAAGGACCAAGGCAGGGAGCCGCTGGCCACGACCGCAACGTTGCCATGGTCATGTTCTCTCAATGAGTACATGATCCATTCACGAACGCTGTCTCCGTGTGGGTCGTGCCCAGAAACAAAAGACAGCGATCGTGACCGTCAGAAGTTGAGAGATAACGACCGCAACCAGGAATAACACACAAACGGAAAGGCATCTTTAAAAAGACATTCTGCGTGTGCCGCTCTTTTAGAGAAACATACTCTTTTAGAAAAATATACTCTATTATTTCTGCCGAAGCGCCCAGGGGCATTCTCTGCAGTGCACCAGTGCAGAGGAGGGAGAAGCCGCTGAAATGCGCCGTCAGATCCAGCAGAGGTGAATGAACAGTCAGCTCAGTAAACATCGACCGTTCGGCTCCGAAGAGAAAATCTGAATGAGTGGTTGCATACCAGCTCCTTTCATACCTGTATGTCCGGGGGAGTGGCATGCAAATACCACTCGCCAATTTTCATTGGCCTTTTATCAAAGACCAGAGGTGTCTCAGGCTCCCAAGAGTGACCCCTAGTGTCACTACATCGACACAATGTTGAGTGAGTGACAAATAGGGAACTAAAATGTAATAAAAAAAAAAATAAAAAAAGTTTTTGTAATTGATGACTTGGACCAAATAATAAAGATAAGCAGCCAATAAGTGCCCAAAAATCATCCCAGGGTGATACCTCAAGAAGTTGGTTGAGAAAATGTCAAGAGTACATGTCTGCAAATTCTAGGCAAAGGGTGACTACTTTGAAGATCCTAAAATATAACACAGTTTTGATTTATTTTGGATTTTGTTTAGTCACAACATAATTCCCATAGTCCTATTTATGTTATTCCATAGTTTTGATGACTTTACTATTATTCTAAAATGTGAAAAAAAAAATTAAGTGTTGACCAGTAGTGTATATATCTTCTTTGTGTTCTGCTCCCTGGTATAATAACAATCTGCGCTCAATGAAGGCTGCTTGTTGTAAAATGGAGCGAAAGTGCCATCTTTCTGGCCTGAACTTATATTACCAGGCTTGGAAAGACAACTTACATGATTACAAAGAAGAAATCAGATCTGCCAGATCCTGTTATTTTTCTGAAATAATTGTAAATAATCAAAATAATTTGAGACATCTTCTCAATTCTATTAATAGATTGCTCAAATGTAATGCCTGCATCACCTCCACTGTATAACATGTTTTTAGACTTTTTTAGATGGCACTGTTTGGAAAAATATTCTTGCTACCACATCTGTTTTTTCAGTTTCATTCCTCAGCCTGTCTTGTTTCTCCAGCACACCTCTCTCAAATTTCTCTCAACTCGACCATGTTACTCTGAGTAATAAGGTATCACGTATGCAAGCTACCACTAGCATGGTTGATCCTCTACCGACTAGTCTATTAAAATCCTGTTTTGCCTCTCTGTGTCCCATTGTCTTGGACGTAATAAATGACTCCTTGTGTACTGGTGTTGTGCCTGCAGCATTTAAAATTGCTGCTGTAATGCCAGTTCCAAAAAAGCCTAATATGAATTTGGACAATTTAAGCAACTTCTGTCCCATTTCAAATCTTCCCTTCCTTGCAAAAATCTTAGAGCGAGCTGTTGCCTCTCAATTACACAATCACCTCATTGTCAATGATCATTTTGAGCCATTTCAGTCTGGTTTTCGGAAATGTCATAGTACAGAAACGGCTCTAGTCAAGGTCACTAATGACTTGTTAATAGCTTCAGACTCAGGCTCTTTTTCTATTCTCATCCTTCTTGATCTTAGTGCTGCTTTCGACACTGTTGATCACACTGTTTTACTCACCCATCTTGAATCTCTCTTTGGTATCTCTGGTACTGCATTAAACTGTTTCAGGTCCTATTTCTCTGACTGTAGGCAGTTTATCTCTCTAGGTGTTTACAGGTCTGAGATTGGTTCAGTCCACTCTGGTGTCCCACAGGGTTAAATTTTGGGCTCTTTACTTTTTAGTATTTATATTTTTCCTTTTGGTCAGCTTTTAAGATCACTGGGTCTTAATTATCATTTCTACACAGATGACACACAGATATACATTCATTCTAAACCTGGTGAAAATCTGGCAGACACCTTTTTTTCAAACTGCATTTCTGAGATAAAACTTGGATGACTCAACATTTTCTTTGTCTTAACAGTAATAAGACAGGTTATGCTTATTGGGTCTCCTCAGCAGCTTCGGAAGGCTGGCTCCTTGACTCTGTCCATTAAGGGCTCAGTTTTGGAGCTTCAAACAAAAATGAAAAATCTGGGTGTTATATTTGATGCAAATTTGTGATTTGATCCACATGTAAAAAATACTGTTAAAACATAATTTTATTATCTCAGAAACATTGCAAGGCTGCACCCTATGTTATTCTCTGTGGCTGAAAAGCTGATCAATACTTTGGTCTTCTCTCGCATCGATTATTGCAATGCTCTCCTTGCTGGAGTCTCAAAATCTACTTTAAATAAATTGCAATATGTGCAAAACTCGGCTGCTAGAATCCTGACTAGGGCCAGGGCAAGTGATCACATCACTCCTATCTTGGAGTCCTCGCACTGGCTCCCTGTCAGGTTTCGTGTTGAGTTTCAAATTCTTATGCTTACCTACAAGGCTTTGCATGGTTTGGTTCCCCGATATTTGTCTGAGCTTTTAACCCCGTACACCCCAAAGCGCGATCTCCGCTCCTCTAAATCTTGTTTTTTAACTGTTCCTCAGACTCTTTTATTGTATGGGTGACAGGGCCTTCTCTTCTTATGCTCCGAAACAATGGAACTCTCTACTCTCAGAACTCAGAGAAGTTCAGTCTTTTAGTGAATTTAAATCATATCTTTTATTGTTTTGTCATTAGTTGTTTTGAGATGCATGTTTTCCATTTGTATTAAGCTCTGTATTTGTTTTATTTAATTTTTATTTTTCCTTTGTATTTAAAGTGCCTTGAGAGACCTCTTTAAAGGCGCTATATAAAATACATTTTATTATTATTATTATTAATAATAAAGTAAAATATAGACCTCAGTGAACAAACCACTTTCCGCACACTGGCTTATTATTGTGTCACTGATTTCAGATTTATGTATCTGCCCCTTAACGCGACTTACAAAAAGTGAACTGTGGTTGGTTGAGTTACCATTTTTTTTCCGTAAATGAAGTCACACTTGAATATAAGGCCACTTCCACAACAATACGTTTTTGTTGAAAAACGCCTTGGTTTTGCTACATTTATGCCTCTCATCCACACTGGAACGGCATTTTCCTGTAGTGAAAGCATTTACATTACTTCATACTTTGGAAAATGATGGTAATCTATAAAGATTACCTCAGTATCTATGCATCGGTTTACGTTGTATTTGGGCTTATTTTAATTGGGAGCATCTGCTTTAAGTAATTCATATTTTCTTCAAAAAAAACAAAAAAAACACACACATTCCACATCTGATATACCACACATATATCGCAAATAAATACCAAATATACCACATAACATGTATTACTATATGCTTGTTGTATTCTATTCATTATCATTTCAAGGAAATTTCTGAAATCTGCAACCCTGTTTGCTGTGCACTAACTGTCCGGTTCACTGATTAAATGTTTTTATTAGGCGTGTGATGAAACGTGATTTTGTTGGGATTTGAGGTTGGATGCTGTCTAGAGTTAGTTAGAAAAATAATGTTATGGTGGACAGGTTGCACAAAGTTCAGTGTAAAAGCAAAATATTCTGAATTAGCTAGTGAAAAACACTACTACCATCTGTTTTCATCTGTGTGTAAGCATATGTGTTTTGGTGTGCAGTATGTTTGACCGGCCGACACCAATTATATATAAATTATGTTAATAAATTGCTTTGGATTATAAATTGCAGGACCTTACAGATAAAAAATTATAATAATTAGGTGTTATTCACAGTATATATATGCAAACTGAAGTAATGTCCTCTGTAATTCTGTTTAGTTTTCATTTGTAATATAGTGCACATGTTCAGTTTGAGCCATTTTTGCCTTATTTTAGTTTACGAAATTATTAATTAATTTCAATTTTTCATTAATTGACGATACCCATGTTGTGTGTAACTGTATTTCAGAGGATCAGCTGCCCCCTGGTTTCCCCACCATAGACATGGGTCCTCAGCTAAAGGTGGTTGAACGCACACGGACCGCCACCATGCTATGTGCTGCTAGCGGCAATCCCGATCCAGACATCTCCTGGTTCAAAGACTTCCTCCCCGTCAACACCACCAACAACAACGGGCGAATCAAACAGCTGCGATCAGGTAACGTAGCACTGAATCCTACTCAACGCTCTACATGAACCAACCAAAACAGCAAGAGCTGTTTCTGTCCTTCCCTCCATTTGAGTTCTGTCTTTTTAACATCTGTCTCATGGAGATTTTTTTGGTTTCCTGTAGGAAATGACGTCCCCTCTGTGTGTGATGTGTCTCTGTTTAATTTATTACCCATGATTCACTGCTATGACTGCATTTTTGACCAACTTTAATTGGGCTTGATTTTGTTTTTCATTTGAACACTTAGTCGCAAAGAGCAGCAGAACCATGCATAATAAATAAATAAATGTTGTTTTTTTTTACTTCATGTACAGTTGTTTTTCCTCCCAAAATACGTAAATATGAAGATTTAGCTTCATTTAGCGCTAGCAAAAGAATCATCAAAGTTCTTTTTTTTTCGATTCTGTTCATGTCATGTCGCAAATAGCAATTAATACACATGTATTCATGACTTAGAAAACAAACACTGCATAAATGGTGACGTCCATCCCTGTGTGTATGTAATCCCTGTTTTGCAAAAGTCGATTGTTGAACAAGTGATTTTTTCCGATGAATTGTGCGCTGCAGTAGAGTTTGAGATGTTGCTTGATTTCTCTTTGATTGCGGTTTATCGCATTGTTTGTATTTATGCTAACCATGTTGGTTGAGTTGCTGCGAAGTGTTTGCAGAGTTATAATAATTTCAATATATTTTTTAATTTGTCCTTTCAATTTAGTTTGTTTTCTTTAGTTTGTTCAGTGTTTTCTAGTTAGTTTAATTTGAGTTTTTTTTTAGAAAGTTTTGTATTTTGTTTTAGTTTTAGCATTTTAGGGTTGCTAAAGTTAATGTGTTATCTGTCAGCATTTAAATATGTTTAACGCCATTAAATTCCTCAGGTCTGTCAAGTTTTATCACCATCTAGTGGCATTTTCATGTTTAATGATGGCGGGTTGTTAAGGTTTCAAATTGTGATAACCTGTGTATCAAAAGCTAAAACTATAATTCATTATTTTAGTTAATTCTGAGTCATGAAAATGT
This sequence comes from Myxocyprinus asiaticus, assembly GCF_019703515.2. NCBI lineage: Eukaryota > Metazoa > Chordata > Actinopteri > Cypriniformes > Catostomidae > Myxocyprinus > Myxocyprinus asiaticus. Next base: position 67,293,960 of record NC_059345.1, on the reverse strand, counting down.
ATTTTGTATTTTTATGTTTTTAATTTTATTTCAGTTACCGATATATATATATTTATATATAATTTAATTTATCATTAATGAATTTTTTCGTTTAACAATAGTAACACGGTTTTTCAGAACTACACTGAAAAAAAATAAGATTTACTTAATTTTTATTTAGCTAGTTTTTGCACACAGTTTTTAAAGTATATTTTAATGGTATAAAATTAAGTAAAATCCACTTCACATAATATTGTTTAAAGTGAGTCAATTTAACTTTTCAGTAGTAACTAATTTTCAGTTAATACTGTATTATTTTCTTACAAATCTGATGTACATTTACTAAAATGTAACCCTGTAAAGCCTGACATATGAAATAACTTTCATAACATTATGTATTTTTTTTACATTAAACAGTTTTTAGTATCATTAGACAAACTATAAAAAGAAATCGTAAAAAATGTTAGGTATCATATTTCATACCTTAGCCTTTAAAGGTCATTATCATGATTACCATGACATTTTTGAGAGTTTGGCCATGACAACTTCCTCTCCTTGGTCTATAAATATAGACTGAAATATATCACAGTTCAATTCAGCACATCAAATATAATATGAATAAAATATTATTTTTTCAATAAACAATTTTTATCATATGTATTTTATGCACCAAACACTATATTGACAATTAAAAAGGGAAATTGTAAAACTTATTTTTCGCTGGGTCTCAGGGACTCAGGGTAAGATGACATCATCATAGCTTGTAATGTAAAATAATGAGATCTTTATAATGACAGAGCAGTCTGCGTATATGAAAATACACAGAAATATTAGTTCACACTTTAAATATATCTTATAAAAGCATATCAGAACTTTCAAAGCTCTGTTATTTCAAAGCTATGTATCTTTTTTTCTGGTGGGCATGAATGTAATGTAATGGTGATTGAGAGATATACCTCAAAAGTCTGATGTATCATATTTGATACATGGATTTCAAAGCCACCCACCCCCCTTTCCCGTTTGATAAGATAATATACAAAATTTTAATCAAGCACAAGTTGCTTATATTCAGCAAATATTCATTTTAAAATATCAGTAACAATATAATAATTACTGTCACTTTTACTTTATTAAAATAATCTGTCATTTACCCCAACATAAGAGTCACTTTTAATTTTAAATAGATCGATATAAACATTGAAACCACTTTTTTCACAAATAACCACTAGATGGTTCCATAAACATGTGAAACTTACATACCATAGGTTGTTGGCTCAGCTTGAACAGAGAATGAAACAGGAGCCGTCAAACGTTGTGTATCATATTGATACACTCAGCTTTATAGGGTTAAATGAGCATTTTATTAGAACAGTTCTCATTTTTCCGTATTAATATATGTACCACATGACATACAGAAGCCCTCCACAGGAAAGCTTAATGCATGCTATGTGGTATGTTAGACAACGCCATCTTGCTTTACTGGCGATAGAAACAAGATACAGAGCTGCTCACACGGACCTCAAAATTGGGTGGGCAAAACGTGATGACATAACAATTAAAAGGTTTTTGTTTTATCAAGAACAGGTAATTTTGAGTAGAAAATGAACTTCAGACTTCAAAAAACAAGAAGTTACCAAATGTAACCATAAAAATCAGCATTAAAAGCAATGTAAATAAACTTGCAAACAGTGAAACCATGCAAGCTCATTAATTGCTTGCTGGGAACACAAGCTTTGAAAAGTTAAGTAAAATGTGCATAATTTATTTACCTGTGAAATTTGCTCAAATTAGCGAATAAAAATGAAGATTGATACATGGTGATGCATTGTAAAGATAGCAAACAATCATGAATAATATGTACTTATAAAATAGAGCATTCATTTTTACATGTTTGAATGTAGAATTTATTTAATATTTTCAAGTTCACGCTTAAATCTTATTCAATGTAGAAAACTAAATTTACCACAAAATCATTTTTTTCAGTGTAGCTAGTTCTTGATCGTAGCTCTCGGAGAGAGTTTTACGCTCCGCCCTAGTCCTGTTTTGTTTTTGTTTTTTTCTTCTGTTCTGTGTAATTTCTCTTGATTTGTCCATGCTACTTCCTAGCAGAGTGTGACCTTTCACTCTTTTGACATGTACGCAAGTCATTCTCCTGTGCAATAGAGTCATTTAAGTGTGTCACAAAGGCAAAACTTAAGGAATATAATCATATTTTCTATGCTGTCTTTCTTCTCTCTGTTTTTGTAAAATCTCCAGAGTCCTTTGGTAAGTTTGTAGTACTGAGCACACATCCCTCCCACTAATGTTTCTCCATGTTTCTCAAAACTACTGTTAAAATGCATGGCATGCATTTTACTAACGCCGCTAGACGGCTAGAGCTAGCCTAACACACACACGTAATAAACCCACACTGTGTTTTAATAAACCACACGAGCACCTGGTCAGGGACCGCAAACTCACTAGCGCACCCACTTACTGTATAGTACCAACACTGACATCACTTCCTGAAAGGTTCTCCAGTGTATCATTCCCAGAAACCCCCTCAAATTCCCTCCAAGATCTGAAAATGGCCTCCCTTGTGCTTTTATCCACTGTAAAAGTTGCTAAAGTGACAAATGCTGCTCACTCCTGTGCTTTTTCCACAAGAGGCAAATGGCCCTGTGTTTATCTGAGTCTCTCTTTCCTGTTGTAGCGTAATGAAGTCTGTAAGAAAACAAAGCAAAGCTCATTTGATTCTTCTTCCAGAGCGCCCAGGCACTCTTCTCGTACTAACGATTCTTCTTTCTTAATCTTATTTGCATTCATATAATCCACCCAGGTGGTACACCAATAAGAGGTAAGAGTGCTGAACTCAAGTTCACAGAATGAATGACTAAATTCATTCTTGCTGTCTTTCCATTGTCTGCATCCATACTACACCCCCGCCACGTTCCCTACACCCTCCCCGTGTCCCGTTACGTTCCCTCCCTCATCCATAATCCACCATCTTTTGCCTAAACGCTTTTCGTTTACTTTTGTTTCTTTGAGTTCAAAAAAAGCCTTTCTTTCCGACTTGCGATATGCTTACTGCAGCCCAAAGAAGCATATCCTGTCCGTGTATTCTTTTTCTTCTTCTTCATTTTTTTGTTTTTATTTTTTTTGGCCATAGCAGATCATGTGTCCCTTTTTCGTCCAACTAAAACAGCCAAACATTTTCCCCCCCTTAGCTGTTCTTGTTCAGCACGCACATGAGCCCAGATGAAGGAGACTCGCCGAAGACCTCTCTGCCACGATTTTTCCCCCCACAAAAAACATCTTTCTATCTTTACAAACTTCTTTTTTTTTTTTAACTCTTCGTACTCCATTGCTTTCTCTACCTGTACCCTTCACACACACACACACACACACACACACACACAAAACCAACTCAAAAAAGCCCAACAACTACTTTTTTGATAAAGTTTCTACGGTGCTTTTTTCCTTCCACCACCTGTTTTTCCTTCTTGCTTTTGTTGGGTTGAGGGCTGTTTTCCTTTTTGACGTTTTGATTTTTTCATTCTTCAGGGTTGGGGAAAAGCTAATGCCGAGTCTGGCAGAGGCGACCGAGGCGGCCAATGCATTAAAAAAAAAATGCCATTTTTCCCTGGGTCATGTGACACCACACTGCTGATCCCATTGGTGGATTTTTATGGGTGTCATTTGTAGCTTTACATAAGCTATGGCAGTGATTGGTTGCTTTCTTGTTGGCAGAAGCCGTTTTGAATTTTGACCTCTAATCCCATTGCATTTTATTTTTCAGCTAAGGGTTGTCAAAAGGTTGTAAGTTGTACCGACACACATTTCTTGTTCTTTGGAAAGATTTGCATGTCATAAGAGGGTTATGTATTGGTAACGATAATTCTACCAACAGATTTTTTGTCTTTTTTACCACTCAAGCAGCAGATTTTTTTTCTGTCAAGTGCTGCAATTTTTACTGACTTCTACCTTTTGAAGTCTTGGCCATTTTATTGATCAGTTAATTTGAATGAATGAATTACCAAATTCTATAACCCAAATGAGTTTTTTTTTTTTTTTTTTAATTGTTCCTCCCTGTTATGCTGCTTTTGTATACTGTAAACCTTTTTTTATTTAAGTCATATGCTGCTGTATTGCAGTTTTCACTCATTATCATGATAAACAGTCCTGTGAAATGTGTTAAAATATTGCAGGGCTCCCCCCACCACCTTTTATAGATCTTCAAATTAATAGTAATATTAGTATTATTCTGACTGCTTTCTAAACCGTTACTACACTTACAATTAAGTGCCTTTAGAAACCCTGCAACATGTATCTTGTACTGTATGTTTTCCTCTCCATTGATGTGGTTGTAAAATGTCAAGATAATTAATAATGCAAAGTTTTGCTCTCTGTTCACCCTGGTAAATATCTACTGTAGTATTGGGCGTGTTGTTCTCTAGGCCTGATTCTAAATGCAACTGCTGCAGAAAACTTTATTTAGGTTGAGAGACCAGCGTGCAGTTAAGCGCCTCGAAATTACTCCATTCCAGACAAAATCATAAAATGCATTTAATATTATAAAATTGCTTTCCCGTGATGCATGGGGCCTAGAGAATGAAATACTGCAATAGACATTTGAAGGGGAAACATTTCTACCCCACCAGCTTCCTGGAGCTTAGCTTGCATAAACTGTTTAAGTCTATATGAACCTTGCCAATGCAATGCCTGCAAGTGTCGATTCTCAGGGTTAAACTTGAGTTTAGCGACAGTCAGATACTCCGTCTTTAAGCTAACTGGCTTTAGCGGAAGTCATTTTTGTTGTGTCCGACCTGTTCGGAGACCAATTAAGGAAGTAAGAAAGAGAAATAGCACGAAAGAACTAGCGTGTATTTGAGGAAAGGCTGTTTGATGGTTTTCATTGTTCTTATTGTAATTATTTTTGCTGCTCCATGTTTTTTTTCCTGCTGTACAGGAGCGCTGCAGATTGAACAGAGCGAGGAATCGGACCAGGGGAAGTACGAATGCGTTGCAACCAACAACGACGGCACGCGCTATTCCGCACCCGCTAATCTATACGTCAGAGGTAGGAACTGCTTACGGTGATAAACAAAAACAACAAAGACATTAAAATGAGATGCAAAGTAAAAAAAAAAAAAAAGACGTAATTTTGAAAGCAATCATGAATTTGAATCAAATTGGGCCAAATAGCAGGTGATTTATTTGTTTTTTCATTACTTTGGTTACTCGTTTTCTTATTTTCTGCATTCAATGTTGCCACTTTGAATTTCTGCCTGTTTGATGTTTGTTTTATTTGGATTTGGTAGATTTTGATTGAACCTTTATTGTGTGGATCTTTAATAACTTGAATGCTTGTTGTGTAGGTAATATGATTGACCCTTAAAGGTGGAGTAAGCGATTCCTGAGAAAGACTCAACAGCCAAACAAACACACCCCTCCCTTCAGTGCTCCTTCAGAAGCAAATTCATGCATGTGCAATAGTGCTGTGTGGATCAGGTCCAATCCACTTTGTTTATTTTCCCATTTACAGAGCCAGGGCTGTGTACAAACACCTGATCTTTTTTCAGCGCACACACAGAAGGAACGGCTAGCAGACCGTGAAGAGATATTCATGGAATTTGACAAAAAAGTGTATTGGATTAAAATGACTTACTCCACCTTTAAGCTAACAGGAATGATTTAACCTCTTTCCTTTCTACAGCAAACATATGATCATACAGTTTTCTGTCTTTTCTCTTGCAAACATGGATTAAATTATTTTTATATTTATATTTAAATAAAAACAATTTAATCTTGTTTGGGACAAAAAAGGGCTTTTAAGCCAAAAATACACTGTATTCAATGCTTATAATTTTACTTTATTTTAATTCACTGTTCCTTAGTGCAGTCTTTTAATTGCACAATATACAATATATGTATTAAAAGCTGTAATGTAACAGTACATGGGCAATTCTTCAATTAGGAGACATTTTCTAATCTAACCTAACCCCAAAAACTGACAATCAAAAGAACATGTTTACTTTTTAACCTCCCCTCTTGAATAATTGTATTTAAAAAAATGAAAGTGTTAAAATAAAAAAACATTTTAACTGTGCTTTTTATCGAAAGAACTTTAAAAAATATATACAGTGCTGTGAAAATGTATTTGCCCCATCCTCATTTCTTCTGTTTTTGTGTATGTCTCATACTAAATTGTTTAAAAAATTCAAACAAAATGTAACATAAAACAAAGACAATCTGAGTAAACACAAAATACAGTTTTAAAATGATGTTATTTATTGAATAAAAAAAAGTTATCCAATACCAACTGGGCCTGTGTGAAAAAGTATTTGCCCCTTAGTGATTAAATCCCCAAATCTATTAAACTGCATTCATAATGGGGTTCAGCTGGACTAGACACACCCAGGCCTGGTTACTGTCAGCCCTCTTCAATCAAATGAACACCTAAACAGAACTTTTTCAGCAACATGAATTTGGCTAAAATGTCTCGCCCAGTAGCGGCACACTATACCAAGGTCAAAAGAAATTCCAAAACTGATGAGGGAAAAGGGTGATTGAAATACATCAGTCTGGGAAGGGTTACAAAGTTATTTCAAATGCTCTGTGACTCCAAAGAACCACAGTGAGAGCCATTATCTCCAATTGGAGAAAACTTGGCACAGTAGTGAACCTTCCCAGAAGTGGCTGACCTTCCAAAATTTCTCCAAGAGCAAAGTGTCAACTCATCCAGGAAGTCACAAAAAAGCCAAGAACAGCATACAAGGAACTGCAGGTTTCTCTTGCATCAATAAAGGTCACTGTTCATGACTCCACTATCAGAAAGGCACTGGGCAAAAATACCATCCATGGAAGAATGGTGAGGTGAAAACCACTGCTAACCCAGAAGAACATTAGGGCTCATATGAATTTTGTCAAAACACACCTTGATGATCCTCAAATGTTTTGGGAGAATGTTCTGTGGACTGATGAGTCGAAAGTGGAACTGTTTGTTAGACAGGGGTCCCGTTACATCTGGTTTAAATCAAACACAGAATTCCACAAAAAGAACATCATACCTACGGTCAAGCATGGTGGTGGTAGTGTGATGGTGTGGGGATGCTTTGCTGCTTCAGGGCCAGGGCGACTTGCAATAATTGAGGGAAACATGAATTCTGCTCCCTACCAGAAAATCCTAAAGGAGAACGTCAGGTCATCAGTCCGTGAGTTGAAGCTCAAGCGCAGCTGGATTATGTAGCAAGACAATGATCCAAAGCATAGGAGTAAATCCACCTCTGAATGGCTCAAAAGAAGCTAAATTAAAGTTTTGGAGTGGCCTAGTCAAAGTCCTGACTTGAACCTGATTGAGATGCTGTGGCAGGACCTTAAATAGACAGTTCATGCCTGAAAACCCTCCAAAGTGGCTGAACAAAAGCAGTTCTGCAAAGAAGAGTGGGACAAAATTCCACCACAGTGTTGTGAAAGACTGATCTCCAGTTATCAGAAGTGTTTGGTTGCAGTTGATGCTGCTAAAGGTGGCACAACCAGCTATTAAGTTTAAGGGGGCAGTTCGTTTTTCACATGGGTGATATACTCTAGGTGTTGGATAACTTTTGTGCTTTGATAAAAAATATATACCGTACTGTGCAAAAGTTTTAGGCACTTATATATTTCTCAAAAGCATTTGTCTTAAGATGGTTATTTATATCTTCAGCTTTAGTGTGTCAATAGGAAATATGAATTTAGACTCCCAAACATTACTTTTGCAAATAGAAAAGATTAGAATAGAAGAACAGGGAGCCCTGCAACAGATGTCATGGCCCCCACAGAGCCCACCATTGAACATTGAGTCAGTCTGGGATTACATGAAGAGACAGAAGCAATTGAGACAATAGATATCCTAAATATACAGAAGAACTGTGGTGAATTCTCCAAGAAGCTTGGAACATCCTATCTACCAACAACCAAGAAGAACTGTGTCCAGGTGTACTTAGGAGAATTGGGGCTGTTTTAAAGGCAAAGGTGTTCACACCGAATATTGATTTAGCTTTTTTATGTTTACTGGACTTTGTATGACATTAAGTGATAAATGAAAACTATTTGTCATTATTTTGAAGACATCCTCACTACGCAACATTTTTCACAAGTGCCTAAAACTTTTGCACAATACTCTATATTTGAAAACTGTATTTTGTGTTTTCTCAGGTTGCCTTTTGTTTTATGTTATATCTCGTTTGAAGATCTAAAACAATGTAGTATGAAAAATCACAAAAACAGAAGAAATCAGGAAGGGGGCAAATACTTTTCCACAGCACTGTATATATCATAATGTTAAATATTATATATATATATTAAATAATATAAATATTTGGTAAATAATTTGTCATTTATATATACATATATAATATCAATGTACCCAATACTGCTGTAATTACCAATAAGCCAAGAAATTCAGAGAACAATAGAGTTTTCCCCAAAAAAGTTTATATTTGGTTGTCATAAAATTGAAAAGTGACAGTTTGAAGATCAGAAGTGTGATTTAATTTTAAGATGTCTACATCATGTTGTAATAGTAGCTTTATTTTTTAGCATTAACAGATTATTTTATCATTTTAATTCTGAAACAATCAATTATTCACAGTTTATGTATAAAAAGGATAATGGGCAAAAACAATGTGTACTAATTGGTGTACCAATCTTTTTTTCTTTTCTTTTTTTGCTTAACTTGTATTACCTCAAAATATTATTTCTTTATTTTGTTAATAGAATGACAAATCTGATGAAGGCACTTACATGACATTACAGCATAACTGATGTAGTATTGTTAATGTAAACACGCTTATTGATGAAAGAATTAAAAAAAAGTACATTTTTCCAGATTTCAAGTAGTCAAAAGTTCCCCAAATTGAAGAATCACCCACATGTATAAATATAAAATGTTGACTGATATTAATTTATGGTGGAACATTTGCCTTCAATGTCATTTTTAGTTAGATTAAAGTCAACATGAAATTGCACTCACAACCCGTTGTACTTCTGTAAAGTGACACATTTCTGAAACAATATTCAACAAATGTAGGGTGGGACTTGATTTTGTCCATTGGAAATTGATTGTATGGTGAAAAATAAGAGGGCTTCTTTTCAGAGCCAATGCAAGTTATTACATTTTGATGAAACATTATGAAGGCATTTTTTGTTTAAAAAATACACAGGAATGTGTATTGAAGTTAATAGTGTCAATTCTGATTTCATGTTGACTTTAACCATATTTTCATAATCATAATCAGTAAAATATGTTCCATCTTACAGACGTTTAGCTGTACATTTTTAAATGCTGCACTGAAAACAGTGACTATCATCAGAAATGTGTTGAAAATTCTCCATGCGGTTGGATTGATGTGCAGGTCTCAGTCATGCGGTTTACATGAACAACCAAAATTATGTTTTTATATGTTTGTCATAATTAGGAGTGACAGTAAAATTGTAATTCATTATGTGAAGGGTGCGATTCAAAACTGTGATCTTTTCCTCATTTTTCGGTGCTTTGCACAAAAAATGCTGAACGTCCTGTCTTCATTGTAGAGACATAGGAGTGTAAGCATAAGCATAGGCATGTCAGTGTAAAAAAAACCTTGCAGACTTTCTATATAGGGGAACTGTACAGACATCCATACATATACTTGTTTTTATATTCTTAGCTCATTCTGAGAGTTATTTGACCAATTAGTATAAATAAAAAAATAATTGATTCTTGGAGTTACAATATCAATACAGTATTATGCCATACAATTACTCAGATATATATCCTCCCCAGCCTCCAGCCCCCCAGTCAGAATATGAAGAAAAAAATTATTTAAACTCTCAAACTGCAGGAAAGGCTGCTGGCGTGTAAACCTCGTGACTGGACCTGTGTCATATTTTGTAATGACAGCGCATTAAAAAAAACGGTAAAATGCTACATACTTTTATTTTCCTAGACATTGTGTCTCTGTCAGCAGTTCTCTGGCTTGAATGTGGCCTGTTTTACTCTTTCTGTGTTTCCCTTGTTTTTTCTCCTCATTTAATTTCGTTTCCGCATCAATTCCCACAATCCCTCAGAGCTGCGAGAAGGTTGGTGTGTTCTTTCTTTCTAACCATCTACAAACTCAGAAAAAAGCATACAAACGCTAGTGACAGTACCCAAGAGTACGAATATACATGAATGTAGCAGCATTTGCGTGTCTATAAGTTTCAAATTCTGCTTTTGTTTCCTTATGTTTTATGTTTTGGACAGTTTATTCTTTTCCCTTTGTTGTGGTCTGGGCAAATGCCCCAGTTCTCCGCTGTACTGCTTGACCAAAAAGTGGTGCATGTTAGTCAGAATGCGCATAGTTTGTCGTGGGGGGTTGCATGGTGGATTGGTCATGCTAGAGCTGTCTGTCTTCACCTACATGTCAGTGTTCCTGCTTCGTTACTTTATCAACACTGTGACAAAATGTGCTTTGTTAACACACTCACACCATGACCTTGACTGCTGCAGAAACTGTGCTCTGCTTGTCCCATTGGGTCGGATAAGATATGCTCCATAGATCTGTTAGACCAGTTAATCTTTCCCTCGTGAAGAATATTTCTTTGAGCTGCTAATAAAGAAAGATTGATTCATGTAGCATGCCGTTCTCAAGACTCAAGGTAAAACATCCTGTCTCCTGGAACCACATTGCAATTGAAAATAATTTGCGATACAATTGAAAATCTGTTTGAAATAATTAGAGATTTCATCTCCAGAGAAGCACAAAATCTTCGGCCGAATGCATGCCATCACTTCAGTTGACAACTCTTTTTGCATGTTAATGTATGACAAATTGATTGGATATTGGTCTTGGTGGACTAGATCTGCTACTCTGCTGCTGCTGCAGATCAAGAATGGAGACTTGCTACTGCTAGAACATATACAGACATACTGAGTTAAGCATGTGGACACGTTGCTGCTGCACAGTTAGAAAAACAAAAGACGTGCTGGATTAAGCATGAATGACATGCTTCTGCACAATTAGACAAATACAATCCCCTTTTAACAGCTCTAGACAAGTGGAGCTGGGGTGGAGGAAGGTTTCAGAGAAAACTCTTGCAGCACGCTGCAGTGAAACAGGCTTACTTGCAAACTAAGCAAATTTTTATGTTAGGCAAAAAGAGAGAACGCAATTTGATTGACTACCCAATTACACATCAAAGGACCTATACACTTACACCATGTGAGTGAGCTGATTGGCTATCAGATAACAAGTTCAAAGAACCTATCAGCTTGCGCCATTCAGAGTTTCATGCCTGAATTTAGTAATTTGTCGAAGTTGTATCTCTCTTTCTTGTTCTTCCATTTCTGTGTGATTTGTGCAACTTTGTAGCACCTGACGATGCTAATTAAAGACTCTGAATCTTAAACTCCTCACAGAACATTTGCTAAGGCTTCCCCAGTCATCATTTTAATTGAAAGTGAAGAAAGGGTAAACATCAATCTCACTTTGCTAGACTTTTTACTATCGGAACAAAGATTTCTGGCTTATTCTGACAAAATTGCAGAAAGAGACTGAGACTGATTGACATAAAACAAATTAACCACAGTTTGATGTTTTATGTGATGTTAGGGACAGGTAAATCTTAAAATGTAATATAACCCTAAGCATAGTAAAAATATATTGTTTTGCACATGGATATCTAGTTTACTTGCTTCTGTGTGCCAAAGTAAAAATTCTCAAATAGCTTTCAGAGATTCAGTGGTCCAAATTCTGCAAACTTTGTCAAAGTCAGCAACTAGTTCATCTTTAGAAATGCTCATTAAAGCAGTTTAAAAACTTGTAAAAATGACTTTCTTTACTACGTGTGCACCCTAACTCCCAGAAGTTGCATGAAACCAGCCAATCAGATTAGAGCTTTTTTTTTTTAAAATTATTGGAGCTTGTGATATGCATCAGACGACCAATGAATGGTTTATGGAAGTGTCATCTAAGGTTGAGACTATAGAAGCAGTAACACTGACATCAAACCAATTGTTTTGAATTGTTGAATTCCACCCCTCCCTTTTACTGTCCCCCTTAAACTCTCGTCTGAGGTGCTATTAGTGGTACATGGGATTCCCCATCTGTCTTTCTCTTTTTCTCTGTCTGTCTCTCTGTCTGTCTGTCTGTGTGTCTTGGCAACTCCTGCTTTTAATAGCCTTGTTTATTCCTGTCATCTGACTCTACTAGTCTGGAGACTCCTCGCCACTTCTCCCTCCCCTTCCCTCATTCTGTCTTCTCCCCTTCTCCTTTTCGCTCCTCTCTCCTCTTCCTTCCTCTCCCATCCCCTCTTCTCCCCCCTACTCCTCTTCAGTCCCCTTCTCCTCTTCTTCTCCCCTCTCCCCTCCCTCCTCTCCCCTCCCCTCCCCTCCTCTCTCTCTGCTCCTCCTCTTTGCTCTTCTCCCCTCATCCTCTTCTCTCTTCCCTCCTCCTCTTTGCTTCTTTTCTCTCATCTCCCCTCTTCTCTCCCCCTCCTCTTCTTTGCTCCTCTTCCCTCCTCTTTGTTTCTCTTATCTCTTGTCTCCTTAACTCCCCTCCTACTCTTTACTCCTCTCCCCTTCTCTTTCCCCTCTACTGTTCACTCCCCTCCTCCTCTTCTCTTGTTTTCCCTCAGCTCTTCTGTCCACCCTCCCCATTGCTCCTCTTCCCTCCTCTCTTCCCTCCTCCTTTTTGTTTTTCTTATCTCTTGTCTCCTTACCTCCAATCCTCCCTCCTCTTCCCTTCTCTTTCCCCTGTACTGTTCACTCCCCTCCTCCTCTTCTCTTGTTTCCCCTCAGCTCTTCTGTCCCCCCTCCCCATCCTCAGCTCCCATCCCCTCCTCTCTCCTCTCCCCGCCTCCTCTTTGCTCTTCTCCCCTTCCCTGCTCTCCTTTCCCCTCCTCCCCCCTCCACCTCTCATCCTTTCCCCTCACCTCCTCCTCTCAATCACTTCCATCCTCTCCCCTCCTCTCCTCTCCTCCCCTGTCCTCATCTCTCCTCCCTCCCTCATCTTCTCTCTGCTCCCGTCCTCTCCTCTCTCCCTCCCCTCCTCCTATTTGCTCTTCCCCCTCCTCCTCTCAGCTCCTCTTCTCTCATCTCCCTCCCCCTCTCTCTCTCTCCTCCCCTCCTCTTCTTCTCTCCCCTCCCCTCCTCATCTTCGCTCCTCTCACCTCCTCTTCTCTCCTCTTTTCCTTTCACCTCCTCTCCTCTCCTCCTCGTTTCTTTTATCTCCTCTTTTCTCTTCTCACCTTCCCTCCCCTTCTGCTCTTTGCTCCTCTCCCCTTCTCTTTCCCTTCTCCTCTTCTCTCTTTTCCCCTCGCCTCTTCTGCCCCATCCTCAGTTCCCATCCCATCCCCTCCTCTCCACCCTCCTCTCCCCTCTCCTCCTCCTCTTTTCTCCTGTCCCATCCCCTCCTCTCTTCCCTGCTCTCCTTTGCCCTACTCTTCCACCTGCCTCTCATCCATTCCCCTCACCTTATCCTCTCATTCTCTCCTCTCCCCTCCCCACTTCTCCTTATTTTATAATCTCCTATTATTCTTTCATCTCCTCTTTTCTTGTGTAACAAGAGATGTATTTGTTTGCATGACAGGAAGGAATGATCCCCCTATCCCCCATTTGCTCTAAGGATTTATCTTTTGTTTATCTTTTAATTTGTTTACATTTCAATTTTCATTTCAATTTCAAGTATATTTATTGTCATTAAATTAGATTATTCACAATTTTATGACCATTTATTTTGACACTTGTGTTCACTTTTGGAATGGCAGCCGCAGACAGTCACAGCTGGTCTACCTGTGTCATAGCGTTAGTTAAACAGCGGCCCTCTCATGGGGCCTGTCGCTGTTTGTGTGATGTGGTAATGTGATTCAGCACATTCCTTCACATCAGCTGGAAGAGAATGCAGCATTGAAGTTGTACAAACTCCTGCATGCTGTGGCCCTCCAGTTCCCTCATGTGCTGCAGTCTCTGTTACATGTCGGTCACCTGTGCATGTACAACTGTCCATGTCTGTTGTGACTCTACTTTTGAATTCTTTTAGGAGTGAACCCAAATGTGTGTGTCTACTATATGTGCAATAATTTCCATAAATTTAGCTTTTTCTTAATAATTTGAAACTTGCTGTTAACTCTCACCTGTTAAAGGGCTAGTTCACCTATAAATGAAAACTCTGTCATCACTTACACACCCTTATGTTGTTCAAAATCTGTATGACTTTTTCTCTTCCGTGCAACACAAAAAGCGATTTTTTTTTTAAGAATATCTTGGCCACTCTTTTCCATATAATAAAGTGAATGAAGACAGAAGCTGGAGCTGTGAATCGCTGGATCATTAAATCAGTGAGATGAACTTGTGAACTGGTTCAGTCCGATTCATGAACAAATCATTCTGACAGGTTTTGTGAACTGCATAAAATTTAAATGAACAGAATTGACTCAAAAGAACAACTTATTCACAATACTAACACTGCCACTTCTCTCATGAATGTGCGAAGAAGAGCTAGGACAAATGCAAAGATTTTCCATGAATAACAACTTATGTTTATGTCCATTCCTTACACAGTTGGTATCATATGACTTCAGAAGGCTTACAATATCATTTAGACCACTTTTATGATGTTTTATGGTTCTTTTTTGACATTTTGGAGCTTGACAGCCCTAGTCACTATTCACTTTCATTATATGGAAAAGAGTTGCCTGGATATTTTTAAAAATTCACCTTTTTTTCCACAGACGATAGAAAGTTATACAGGTTTGGAATGACATGAAGGTGTGTAAATAATGAATATATAAATAATACAGTGCATTCAGAAAGTATTCAGACCCTTTAATTTTTTTGCATATTTTGTTATGTTACAGCCTTTTTTTTTCACATCAATCTACACTCCATACCCCATAATGACAAAGCAAAAACTAGATTTTTGATAACTTTTCAAATGTATTAAAAAGAAAAAACTGAAATATCACATTTACATAATAATTCAAACCCTTTGCTATGACACTTGAAATTTCAAGGCACAGATCTGGGGAAGGCTACAAAATGTTTTGGCTGCATTGAAGGTTTCCAAGATCACAGTGGCCTCCATAATTCTTAAATGGAAGAAGTTTGGAACAACCAGGACTCTTGGAGAAGGGCCTTGGTAAGAGAGGTGACCAAGAACCCGATGGTCACTCTGGTTGAGCTTCAGAGATCATGTGTGGAGATGGGAGAAACTTGCAGAAGGACAACCATCACTGCAACACTCCACCGATCTGGGCTTTATGGCAAAGTGGCAAGACAGAAGCCTCTTCTCAGTGGAAGACACATAAAAAAGCACCTAAAGGACTCTCAGACTGTGAGAAACAAGATTCTCTGGTCTGATGAAACAAAGATTGAACAGTTTGGCCTCAATTCCAAGCATCATGTCTGGAGGAAACCAGGCACAGCTCATCACCTGCGCAATACCATCCCAATGGTGAAGCATGGTGATGGTAGCATCATGCTTTGGGGGTGTTTTCACTGAAGGGACTGGGGGACTGGTAAGGGTTGAAGGAAAGCTGAATGCAGCAAAATACAGAGATTATGCTTAATGAAAACCTGGTCCAGAGTGCTCAGGACCTAAGACTGGGCTGAAGGTTCACCTTCCAACAGGACAATGACCCTAAGCACACAGCCAAGACAATGCAAGAGTGGCTTAGGGACAACTCTGTAAATGTCCTTGAGTTGCCCATCCAGAGCCCAGACTTGAACCCAATCGAACATCTCTGGAGAGACCTGAAAATGGCTGTCCACCGATGGTCCCCATCCAACCTGACAGACATGCATCATACCCAAAAAGACTTGAGTCTGTAATCGCTGCCAAAGGTGCTTCAACTAAGTACTGAGTTAAGGGTCTGAATACTTATGCCAATGTGATATTTCAGTTTTTTTATTTTTAATAAATTTGCAAAGTTATCAAAAATCTGTTTTTTTTTTCTTTGTCATTATGGGGTATGGAGTGTAGATTGATGTGAAAAAAATAATAATTCAACATAAACTGGCTGCAACAAAAACAAATGAAGGGGTCTGAATACTTTCTGAACTGTGTGTGTGTATATATATATATATATATTGGTAAACTATTCCTTTAAATGTTCCAGAGTGTTTGGTCACCTTGCATTACCAGTGCTTGTGTTTTTTTGCAGTGCGACGGGTTCCACCACGGTTCTCCATTCCCCCAACGGATAATGAAATCATGCCCGGGGGCAGTGTGAACATCACCTGTGTGGCGGTGGGGTCACCTATGCCCTATGTCAAATGGATGCTGGGGTCAGAGGATTTGACCCCTGAAGATGACATGCCTATCGGGCGAAACGTGCTGGAACTTACTGACGTCCGGCAGTCAGCCAACTACACTTGTGTTGCCATGTCAACGCTGGGCGTTATAGAGGCAGTCGCACAAATCACGGTCAAAGGTGAGAAGATAGCTCCATATTTTACATTCCAGCTGATACCACGCTGTTTTATCTGTGCTGCTGTTATTTTATCTGTATCACATTCTGCTGATTCTGCCACTCTACACAAATAGGATACAAAATAGTGGCCTGAATCTCAGTTTTAAAAGAAAGTATTTTTTCCCAACAAATGGTCAGTGGAAGGAGGTGCTTAAGCTTTAGAAAATGTTGATTGCCAACCTCAGGTGGTCATATGAAATGTTATATGAGCTGTTTTATTTTACATTAATTTTAAATGCAACTGATACCAAAATTAGGGACATGGCTAAATTGCTTAAACACAATTTGTAATTTTCAAACAATAAACATTAAATGAACATCATAATTAAATAATAATAATAATAATAATAAAAAGAAAAGTATGCCAGAATGAATAAAAGCTAGTTAGCTAATGTTGCTTTATAGTTATTGATATTTATATTTCCCTTTTTTTATTTCTTACCGTGGTAAGTAGGTAAGGCTTGACAAATGCATTCTTAATTTTAAGGAAAGTTTTTTATTTTTTTATTTTTTTATTGGGTTGCAGTAACAGGGTTACACAAAAATTGTGGAAGACAGCTAAACATTATGCTTTAATTAAGGGTTGTCAATTGATTAAAATTGTAATCAAATTAATTACATGATATGCAGATTGCAATTAACTGCATATATCAATATTTGCAGAGAAAGGCCCCCAAATAAAAATTATTCAATAAATAATAATTATATATTTATGAAAAATAATTAAATATAATAATTCAGATGAATAAAATATATTATTGTGGCAGACGAGTAAGCATTGATTAGACCAGGGGTCGGCAACCTTTTTGACATGGAGTGCCATTTTTAATTTTCCTGGTAAATGGCTGTGCCAGCTTTCTGCTGTCAGTAAAGTGTGGTTTGTTGCCTGTACAGCTGGAGTTGCGCTTCCCCTTGCTGACTGCGACTTGTAAAAACATGAAGGTGGTACTTCAAGCTTGAACTGCTCTGGTAGTAGGAGAATTTCTTATTACTGTCCCGGGTCATTTATTGTGATTAATTGTGTTAATTTTTTCAACTCATATTTTTTTATATATAATTAATCACACTGAATTTAAACATTGAATTGACAGTCTTATTTTAAATATTATGTTTTTTTTTTTGTTTTTTTTATGATTAAAAGTATTTGATATGATTTTCAGTTCAACAGTTGTATGATGTTAATAGCTGGATACAGTTGAAAAGACCTCTGAGGTGGAACAGACCAAAATGACCATTTGGGTGGGTGGGGGGTTGGTTGGGTACATTTGATGTATTTAAAACTAGCTACTATTAATTTAGTGAAGTACAAATTTTATCTAACATATTTAATAGTTCTCAACAAAAATATGTGCCTCTAAAAGTCATGGGACACTAAAGTGGAAAGTGCGTCTACTGTTTGCACACTTAAACACACTTGCAGCTGTTCCCTACCGCACACACACACACACACACACACACACACACACACACACACACACACACACACACACAGAAAGCCTTTGTCTTCAGTAGACATAACAAAATCACATTAGTCATAATATGCCCTTAGAGAGAGCATGCAAAGACTACACATTATCTGTCCTATCGGCAGTCTCACCTAATGCGCTCTGAATTAAAGCAATAAATTACTGCCTGCGGAATATTTAAGACATGTTCTAAACAAACCGTACAGTGTTTGTTTCCCCTTGGGGTAACGTGGTTTTCTGCTTATCACCGATGTGCCGTCAGCGCTCTGAGATTTTTTGCTGTACGACATTATCGACAAACAGCACTGTAATGCACATCTTCACTTCATGTTTGGCAGAGCAAGACGACATTTTAACCTTTGGCTAGTATCCCTAAGGAAAGGAACATGATCCATGAATGCTAATAACAAAACCGTATGACGTTGCTTAGCTTACCGAAACAATAACACACACTCATTGAAGGCATTTTCTGTAAAACTGGAGTAAAATAAAATCTGAAAATTTTGTTAGTTGTGTTTGCCAACATCTTACAAATATTTAAGCTATTAAAGCCAACATGAAATGAAAATTGACCCTAGTTACGTACATTGCTCCCTGTTCTTGCTGTGCACAACTCGTCAGTGCATGTTATTCTGAAGAAGAACAATCATCATTTTTCATACTTGCTCCGCCTCTGAAATGATTTTCTATTTCTTATGATGTCACCAAGCCCTCTTGTTTTTTAATCCCTCCCCTCCATTGTGGTAGGAAATGGCCACTTTTCACAATCCAATCAATCCTGCTAATATTGTGTCTCATTTTATCATTGAAATATCCTGTTTCACTTGGAAATACATCAGATTACAGAAGTAAAATGGAATGCGAACACAGATTCATGTTGACTTTAATGATTACTTTCTAGAATGGTTATTAGCTGAAAGTGAATTCTGAGTCACTGATTTGAGTTCCCTTATTTTTGTCCAGCTTTACCGAAGCCGCCAGGTGTTCCCCAGGTAACAGAGCGCACGGCGACAAGCATCACACTGACATGGGATTCTGGCAATCCTGAGCCCGTTTCCTACTACATCATCCAGCACAAGCCCAAACACTCTGAGGATGCTTATAAAGAAATTGACGGCGTTGCGACCACGCGATACAGCGTAGGCGGACTTAGCCCTTACTCGGACTACGAGTTCAGAGTAGTCGCCATAAACAACATCGGACGCGGGCCTCCCAGTGAAACCATTGAGGCCAAAACAGCAGAACAAGCACCGAGTACCGCCCCACGGCAAGTCCGAGGGCGAATGCTAAGTGCCACGACCGCCATCATCCATTGGGACGAACCTGAGGAAGCCAACGGACAGATTACAGGCTACAGGGTTTACTACACCACCGATCCAAGCCAACACGTCAACCAATGGGAGAAACAGATCGTTAGGACTTCCAACTTCCTCACCATCCCAGGCCTGACGCCAAATAAGACTTACTACATCAAAGTCCTGGCCTTTACCTCAGTAGGAGACGGACCCCTCTCATCAGATTTACAGATCATCGCCAAAACCGGAGGTGGGTGTTGGGTTTGTTTTCAGAAAGAGTGCCTAATCTGTTTTAATATTTCAAACAATGTTTCTCCACACCAAGTTATTTAAGACCCACTTTTGGCTTTGTGCCATTATATAATAAAAAAAATCATGGGTGGCCAGCATGATCTAAACCTAAATATTGTGATATAAGTAATTTTTTGCCACTGTAACGGTATATGTTAAGAGATAGTTATTGTTTGCTGGAAATTCAATAAAAATTCAATGTCATCAGTGCAAAAACAGCTTCACATTATGCAAGATGGGTTATAAACTAAAGACACAAAATAATAAAACTTTTATTAAATTTATTAAACGGATAGCTATGACTCTAAATGCTGATTGGATGAGCAACGAGGCCATAGAAAAAATAGCCGATATATGCTCATCTGTGACCGCACAACAGTTTTGGTTTTGTAGCAAGAAGAAGCCTTGGAACAATAAGTAAACAGTAGGGGCTACTATAAATGTAATTTATAATTATATTTTTATAGTGCCCTCTCAACCGACGGACTTTAAAGGTGAAGCCAAATCAGAGACGAGTATTTTGCTGTCATGGAACCCCCCAACTCAGACGGGACAAGACAATCAAATCATCGGATACGAGCTGATCTATAAGAAAGGAGATGATAAAGAAGAGGTGATAATGTCAATAATTTGCAAACACCTTAATTTTTCCAAGTCCCAGAATTGCCATTATATCCATAGAATATTGCTGCAGTGTCTAAAAAACAAAAAAATAAACAAATCTTATACCCAAAACATACTATATGCAATTACAAGAACACAAATGCTTCTAGCTACACAAACTCAATTTCATGTAGATTTGTGTTCTGAAATGTGTCATACTGCAATTCATAGCCCAACACAAGTACATGTTGCATTCTCTGCATTACCACAAGGGGCGCTATAGGCTAGTTTCTTTGAGGTCAACTACTGTCATGGCGGAGCAACAGTTTGAAGAGAATCTTGCTCAGTTTAGTTAAAATCTAATTCCCTGAACAGTAACACATCCAGTTTAATTTCAAAGACATTTGAAATGAACATTATTGCCCACTTGTGTACCGAGGTTCTTTTCCACCAGAACATCTCAAGAACAAAGTATGTTTAACACAACCATGCACTTGCATTCATGTCTGCGTTTGCGTACTTGCGTAAAGTATGTTTTTTATCCTTCAAATGTCTTGGCTCCCTCAGGTGATTGGGGTTTTCATTTTTATTGTGTTTTTTTCTTCCTCAGAAACGTGTTAGCTTCGAGCCCACCACAACTTATTTACTGAAAGATCTGAAGCCATTCACAACCTACACCTTCCTGCTGGCCGCTCGCAGCAAACACGGTATCGGCGCGTACACCAACGAGATTTCTGCCGAGACACCTCAGACACGTAGGTCTTCTTCTGTCGGAACAGTCTGTCCAAAAGAATCCCGGTCCAAGAATGTAGGGGCTCTTACTACGGCACAAATCCTTCATTTCTCATAAGATTTAGCCAATGTAATCCTGAATTTGAGAAGTGTTCTATATTGAGACATCTAAGCTTAATTCTTTTTGAAAAATGGAGGCGTTTCAGGTTTCTGTGCCTTAAAAGATTGATTGCACATCCTGTTTAAGTGAGACCACCTGTGGGAAATGTAGTCAAATGACAAGGTCACTTCACTGAATATGGTATCAACTCTTTACTAAGATCCATGTCAGAAGAAAAGTGCTGAATTATTCATCAGTTTGGCAGCAGTAGAGGTAGAGGAAGCTTTGGCCTAATGTGTGGTGCCTTGTTGTTTGACGTTAGCTATATTAGACCACACTGCATTTGAAAGAATTGCTGAATTTTGGGATGGTCCCTCAGAGAATTTCTCCTGGAACCATGTTGAAAAGCTCGAATGCAATGATGCATAGCTAGAGAAGAGACTTGCATTCTCGAAAGACCTCATATTTATTATTCATGTGTTCAAGTTGAACTGTGATCAAACCTTTAGATCAACAGCTTCATTAATCTTGCAGAATTTAATGCATAATTAATGCTGACAAGCTTGACTCAGCTTCAACTTCACACAATCCCTCTTTCAAGGTAATCTGAATAAATCTGAGGTCTTTTAAACAGTGTGTTATGGTAAATTCCAGGTAAGTATCTTGGAGGCTGATTGCATGTCAAAGTCTCGAACAGTCATAAACTCTTGGACCAGCCAGGCTTTTACCTCAAACCAACAGGCCTCGGAAAGGTTGGTGAGCAACTCATTTACTGTTTTTACAGAGCTAACGCATCAACCTTTAATATTTTGGATTGATGGTAACTGCTTGGAGGAAACAGGGCTCTTTTCAAACACTGTTCATTTATATTTCAAAATTACATTTGAATACTTTGGCTTAAATCGGAGACCTGAGTTTAGGAAATGTAGGAACAATTTCATACAGTGGGGTTCAAAGTCTGGGTTTCGAAACCTGCAAGTAAACTTAAATGTAACAAATTAGGAATGTTCCCTTTTTCAAAGTCACTTATTACATTTAATAGAAGTATTTTCACTAGAGGTCCCAGACTTTGGACCCCACTGTACATTATGTAGAATTACGAAGGTAGGTTCTTAACTTTAGGGTCCGTTTTTACCACACCTGTCCCACCCTGCACAGTTTGTGAATTTGTTTATTTTACCTCCTTTATGAGAAGTTTGTGACATTTCTGTCCTTTTTATTCTTATTTTTAAGCTTCATTTAAATTTATTCTCATTTCATCATGTTTTAAGTATTTGTAGTCCCTGTGCTTCATCCTCATTTGATGTCATTCTTTTGTTTATTTTTGTTTGTCCATCAACATCAACATCATCTCCACTTCCACCACAAAAACAAAAAAATCCTCTTACCTCCACCCCCTGTGAACCTCACCCGGAATCCGACTAAAATACTCCAAAACCAATTGAATCCGATCCAACTGCAATTCTGCTCCTTCCACGATCCTCTGATCCTCCAATCAGAGCCCTCAGCTCCGCCCCAGGAGGTCAAGTGTACCAGTCCGAGTTCTACCAACATTCTGGTAAGTTGGAAACCGCCACCAGTGGAGCTTCAAAACGGGATCATCACCAGTTACACCGTCCAATACACTGCGACAGAAGGCGATGATACCTCGTTACGGCAAATCTCGGATATATCGCCGGAAAAGTTCCAGTATCTCTTGGAAAACTTGGACAAATGGACGGAATACCAAGTGACTGTGCGCGCCCACACTGAAGCGGGAGAAGGCCCTGAGAGTTTTCCACAGCTAATCCGTACGGAGGAGGATGGTATGTTTTACCCACACGCCATTGTAACACTAATGTGTTTACCCTTAAAACGCCCCACTTCTGCCCCGAGACACACTAACAACCCCTCTAACCCCCTGCTTTTACACTAACTCGACTAACCAGGATTCTTTTGTGACCTTTCACCAGCATTTCAACCCCTTTGACAATTTTGGGGAACATATTTGAGACTTTTTACTCAAACGATTACACAGCGTATTCTTCTGATGACCTTTCCCTTCCAACAATCCCAAATGTCTTCTTGTCCCCCCCCCCCCCCCCAGTTTCTTATTAAGATGAAAACAAAATGGCTTTTTTACTGGAGTGAAACTCATTTTCAGACCACGACAGTGAATCTTTCAAACTGGGGCTTTTTTTTTTTGGTCAAAAGTCCCACGATAATGACAATTTTCTTAACGTTTTTCCATTTGTTTTTTTCACTCTTATCATAGCCAAAGTCCTTTAGAGTGCTTCAAACTCTGAAACGCTCTCCTTGGCTTATTTTTTGCTTGTTTTGACCAATTATATTTTGATTCCATGTTTTGAATCCACTTAACCCATTTTTTAACGAAAAAAAAAAAGTTTTTGGGGATTGTTTTTGTTTTTTCCTCTTTTTTGTTTTTGACTTGCCATTGTTGAGATATTAGTGTTACACAGCAATTGTTAGCGATATATTCCCATTTTGTAGATTTTTGTCTACTTCACCGTTTTGCTTGTGGGAGGTTGCCAGGTCGGGTGAGACGTGTCTGCTGTTAGCTTGACCTTTGTGTCTTCTATCCTATAATTCTCTCAGTGCCCAGTGGCCCTCCTCGTAAAGTCGAGGTGGAAACTGTCAACTCCACATCTGTTAAAGTGTTGTGGCGGTCACCGGTGCCGAACAGACAGCACGGCCAGATTCGTGGGTACCAGGTGCACTATGTCAGGATGCTTAATGGGGAACCCGTCGGGCACCCTGTCATCAAGGACATCCTAATTGATGACGCACAGGTAGGTGCCACCTGCAGTTTCTCAAGTCCATCTTTATGAGTTTTGACGAGTTTTGTGCTAATAGTGAAGTTCATCCAGTCTGGCACCTTTTTGTTTACAACAGCTACACAAATACAATATGTTAAGGCTTCATAGGCACACTTCTGACACGAAGGCTGTTTCAAAACTTAGGCAGCAACATTATGCTGCCTTCTAAAATACCTTGTTTTGGCAAAATGCTAAGACGGCAATATATGTATCCTTAATGGAGAAGGCAATCTCAGAATGTGCTGAAAAGTTGAGAGAAATGCAGGTTTAAAATGTATTTCTTTCAAAACTGGAAAGTTATAAAAAGTTAAAAAAAAAGAAAAAAAAAATTTTTTTTTTTTGCTGTGTATCACAGAGTATTACACTGTTAGGTTAGCAACATGCTAACATCAAACCCTGCAGAATCTCGTGTCCCGTGTGCACTTCACATGAGGAGCAATATTTAGTGGTGCATGGGGTCGCTGTCTATGTATAGCATTTCAAAATCACTCACTTACGAGGTTCCATGACGTTTAGGGTGCTGCCTTAGAAGCCATTCACACCAAACACATTTTTGTGTCCTTCCGCTCTGGTTTTTAAATTGTTTTCCTATTTAAACATGCTCAAGATGAACATCTTTGACCGTTATGTCATGTCAGATTTTTTTCTGCATCTTGCACAGAAGCGCAACCTTTTTAGACGCCATGTCAAGTTAAAAGAAAAAGGATGTTCCATGTACTTGTTCTCGTGCTTGTTAAATGCTCCGATACCAAAAACCGATACCATCTGACGTACGAATGTCATTCCGTAAACATTCAGCCCACAAATTAAAATCACATTATGTTCTAGTGTGATTATTAAACTGCAAAGGCTGCTATTTCATGAGATAAACATATAGTTTGCATGTGCTGTGTGCTTCAAAGTACGCTCAGTTTGTAGCAGATTACAGTGAGCAGAGCGCTAGTTCACTTTGTAGCACGAGGCACATACAGACTACATATTTATTTTCGTGTTTAATAATCACATTGGGTCACATAGCGACCAGCTTTTCTGGAGCCGAGAAGCTACCTTCAAAAACACACAGAAACTCCAAAATAAAAGCTTCCGCTAAAAAAAACCTCCATTTAAATGGAAAAAAGTATGACATAAATATATCACTACTGTAAAGTTACTGTATGTAATATCCACTGTACTACTACTAACAATAATAATAAATCAAGAATAAAAAAGAACTTCAGCTGTTTTGCGTGACGCAAATTTCATCATCAGCAGAGTGCGTGAGCACTAAATGCGTGCAGCCCAATTTTCCAACCTCGCATCTTTGAACGTGCAGAATGTGTATGCATCTAGAGTTATTTGCACTAATTAGTGGGTCCACATGGTGGCAACACTCACATTTGAGCCGTTGCTATCACAAAGAAGCGTTAAGAAGAAGATTAACGCTAAACATCAGGGGATGATGGTAAAAAAAAACAACAACAGTGGATGTGCAAGTCAAGAGAGCGTGTGTGAGGAGGTCTGGAGGTACCTGCAATTGTATAACTTGAGTCTGAGTGAATATAAAGACATCTTTATTGTTTTAAACTCCTGAAGAGAAAGTACAGTGACCCATGGCAGTCGTAGCGCGCATGCACCAACCGCCTGTGAATGCGCACTCAGTTTATATGGAGTATACTCTGACAGGCTCACGTTCGACTGTACACAGACGCTGAGTGTTTGCATCAAATTGGAAGTATACCCAGGGCTCACTAGATTTTGGAACAGAGCTCATTACTGTAAGACAAAAATGCAGTACATGTATTATTGGGGCTGGGCAGGTATGACCAAATTCTTATGTCATGGTATGCATAATTTCATTTGTTCTTTAACTGTGGAAACACAATCAAAAGCCAATAAAGGCTTTCCATAGATGTCCAAAATGAGGTTAATTAGGATGTGACATCAATGGCCATGAACTACACACACGCACGCACACACACACACACACACACACACACACACACACACATCATAGACCTGTTATCTGTTTAATTATATATGACTTCACATTAAACAATATGCTGTTTGAATCCTACAGGATCCTGTTCATTTGATTCTCTTGTCTTTGATTAGTCATGTGTAACTGAGCTTCTGTGTTCTTTTTTTGTTTTGTTTTTCTCCTGCTGGTCTCTGGTGGTCGGTCGGTCAGTGGGAATATGATGACTCAACTGAGCATGTGAGTGCTTTTGGGGAAAAAATCCTGTTCAATTCAGCGGCTTGCTGAAGCTCGCTGCATCATTTGCAAACACTAAAATTTGTAGTTGACAAATTGACAAGAATATCAATATTTTATGTTAAAATATATAGATGTATAAGGAAAAGTGTACATTTCAGGTCATGTCCTGCCAATTTATTTTAAGAAATGCATCATTTTAATCATCTTTTTGTCTTTCATTTTAAATAGTCCTGTAGTGTAACAAATGTATTTGTAAATGTAACTATTATCCATAAATCTATAAATTTGTACTAAGGAATTAGCATTATGTAAAATTATTTAGAGTATCTAGCATCATAAAAATTATTTAGACATACATTTATTTATTTTTAAGCTACCATATTTTAACTTGCTTGTAAATAGGGCTGGGCAATATAGGTAAAATATATATATATATATATATATATATATATATATATATATATATATATATATATATATATATTATATTTCTCAGCCATTTGACAATATTCAATATATATCTTGATATTTTTTTTAATTTATTGTTTTGCTCTGTGATAAGTGATAAGAAAAACATAATTTCAATCAAACAGTCACAGTAGCCAATTTGATTCAAAATGTAACAGTAAAAATCTACATAAAAATCAAGCATGTTTTCCACTAAATAAACATAATAAATAATATATATAATCATTCATTTAATTTGTTTTCACAAATATCACAAAACTATGTAATAAACAGCAATAGTGTAGTGAATAGTATAGTTTTACTAAAACATTGTAATATGAGATGCAAGACAAGAAAGGATTATGAAACTAGTCTAATGATATGCTCTTAATGGCCACATAAAAGGCACATAAAATACATCATGGTATTCACAGTGTTATAGTACTTAATTACAGTATATTTTGCCAGCAATTATATCCTGATTATTCATTATATTGCCCAGCCTAATTTGAAAGTAAACATCCATTAACTTCTGCAGTTGTGTGTTGTTTTAGTCGGCTCCTTTCAAGTGTTAAAAAGATCATGTTGTGTTTTTCCAGGAATTAGTCCTTGCTGACTTGCATGCAGAAACCACATATTCAGTGACTGTTGCTGCTTACACGACCAAAGGTGACGGAGCGCGCAGCAAACCCAAGCTGGTCACCACCAGCGGAGCCGGTAGGTTACTGCTAGTTCAGAGCAATTTGTCCCCCGGTACCTGTGGACTTTCTAGTTGCTGCTGTCATCCTGCTCAGAGGCACTGCAGCGTCAGGTCTTTCCCCTGCAGCCATTAACACTGAATGCCTGTAATTGCCTTCGCAGTAACGATTGTAATTCCACTCACCTACGG
This sequence comes from Myxocyprinus asiaticus, assembly GCF_019703515.2. NCBI lineage: Eukaryota > Metazoa > Chordata > Actinopteri > Cypriniformes > Catostomidae > Myxocyprinus > Myxocyprinus asiaticus. The sequence continues at coordinate 67,266,699 of NC_059345.1, read as the reverse complement.
CTCTGACTCTGAAATGCTCGCAGGGGTTAAGGAAATAATGGAGAAATCTGTCAGCAAAACGGCAAAATATACTTTTTTTTATTCCAAAGAAAAGAATCTCGATTATCAATGAAAGGCCTGAAATTCACAATTGCTATAAGAACAGGCGCTTTTCTCTTGTAACTCTATTTGTGCTGTTATTCAGAGCTCTGAATAGCCTTTTTATTTCACTTTTGTGCATGATGGCACTGCTATGAAAAGGCACACAATATCACTGTTGATTTCTATTTGACATTATATCATTATAAATGGTCAAACTTGCACCGTTTTCAACTGGAAATTTAAGAACATATACGTACAGGTACAACAGTGATAGAATCGATTATTAGAGGTTCTCAGCTGGTTTTGCTTCCGGACTCAACACAATACCAATCGTAACCCATATGTAATGTAGTCTGGGTCATATTCTAGTTTACCTTGTGTAGTTTGTTCAGGGTTTTCGATGATAAGGGGATGTCATGCAAGAACAGTCTTATCCATGTTGCCATAATGTGGCTAGCTTCTGTTAATTGACAAAATAATGTAGAGTTTGATTGAACAGCCTTTGACGTCAACAACGAGAAATCTGAGAATTGTTTTCTCCTCTCTTTTAAAAGTTCATTAGTATTAAGGGTGTAGCATTTTTTACGATTTCACGGTATACCACGATTTTAGAAACAGGCGGTTTGTCGTACCATGTACAAAAGGTCTGGATTTTTTTCTAAATTGTTAAGTAAAGGAATTAACGTTTTCATTGTAACAAATCTTATACCATTACACCCAATTTTGTGTTCAGAGTGGACCGATAAATTGCTTGTCACAGGAATCTTATGTTATTGGGCTTGGTTAGGACACAGTGTTAGATTTTTTCGCCGAAGCATTAACTGCTGCATGTTTCATCTGTGTATTTGTTTTCAGTCCCCGAAAAGCCTCGCCTCATGGTGAGTCCGACAAACATGGGCACCGCTCTGCTGCAGTGGCACCCGCCGCCCAACACTTACGGCCCGCTGCAAGGATACCGTCTCCGATTTGGCCGCAAAGACGTGGAGCCCCTCACTGTGATTGAGTTCACGGAGCGTGACAGCCACTATACCACCAAAGAAATCCACAAGGGAGCGTCCTACACATTTCGCCTCTCGGCCCGCAACAAGGTGGGATTCGGAGAGGAAACGGTGAAGGAGATCACCACACCTGAGGACACACCTTCCGGTTACCCACAAGGCATCATAGCCGAAAGTAGTACGACAACTACCATTCAGGTCAGCTGGCAGCCCGTGGCGTTAGCAGAGCGTAATGGAGCCATCATCAAATACGCCCTACAATACAAAGACATCAACAGTCCTCGCAGTCCTTCTGAACTGTTTATTACCGCACCTGAGTCCACAGTTACACTGGACGGCCTTAAAGCAGACACGACTTACGATATTAAAATGTGTGCCTTCACCAGTAAGGGTCCTGGCCCTTACAGTCCTAGTGTCCAGTTCAGAACGCAACCCATCCACCAAGGTAGGAGACTTGTACCACTACCTTCGCCCTGTCTTCCTTATCCTACAACCTTACGTCATCTGTGAGAAAGAGTTTGGTGTTTCTCAGGAGGAAAGTGGAGCTATCAAATCAGAAATTAGGCCCTAGCATAGCTAGCTCATGTGAATTAGCACTTAAGAACCTTGAGGAAGTTAAGCAAAGAAAAGTCGATGGTAAGCTGCAAGGTAAGGTGCAAGTTCTGGGATAGTCCTCTGAGGTAGAAGGGGAATTGCTTCGAAGGTAAGGCTGTTGATGACTAGCTACGTTCCTTAAAGGTGGTAAAATGAACTTTTCTGGTGCTGGTTGTCTAATTCATCTGCCCCACATTTCTTTTAGCAGTGTTTGCAAAAAATTTTCACGTGAAAGCTGCCATGAAGACGTCAGTGCTGCTTACGTGGGAGATTCCTGAGAACTACAATCCTGCACAACCATTTACAGTAAGGGACTCGCCAAAACTTGATGATTTCAAATTATCTGAACTGCGACATTCTCTGCTTTGATGTATAACCTCTGAGTGTGCTAATTCATATGGCACCACACCTGATCGTTTGCGTTTTGTCCCAGAATTTTTATGTTCTGGACATCTAGGTTCTGTTCCAAAACCTAGTGGGAGGCCTTGTTGTCTAGGTAGCATACATAGGTACATACATAAGTAGCGACCTTCTGTAGTCCAAAGCATACTTTGGTTTTCCACGTGCCGGAACTGCGCATGATGCAAATTGTCATCAGCACAGTATGTGCGGACTACACAGGCTAGTTTTTCTAGGACAGGATGCGTCTTGGTGCATCGTTGGGCATATGCCTGCCGTTGACTGTGCTAAAAGAGTATTACAAAGCAGGCGTAGTGCACATGCACTAAACATATCGGTATGGGCTTGGGGTCAATAGAGTATTCTGTGAAAGGCTGAGTGCACGATTGTGCACAAGACTCAACTGCACGTGAAAAAACAAAGTATACGCTAGCCTTAAGGCAGCATACTACCTGAAATGGAACCTTGCAAGTGACTGATTTGAAGTGCTCTGCATCAGCAGCAGCTCTGTGCATCATACAAATAGCACTCCTCATATGAAGCACACAAGAGACTTGACTCACAATTGATTCCAATAGACTTTAACGTTAGCATGTTGCTAAGCTAACAACGTCATTTGGAGGCTTTTCTCAGCAAACATTAATATGTTAGATTGTTTGCTATATATTTGATTAAAGGGTTAGTCCAGCCAAAAATGAAAATTCTCTCATGATTTACTCACATTTAAGCCATCCCAGATGTGTATGACTTTCCTTCTTCGGCAGAACCGAAGTGAAGATTTTTATAAGCACATTTCAGCTCTGTTTGTCCATACAATGAAAGCAAATGGGTGCCATTAGACTGCTAGCTATTTGACTAATCAAACATTTTAATTATAAATGTATTTTTTACACAAACCTATCGATTTGCTTCAGAAGACATTAATTGATCAATTGGAGTTGTGTGGATTACATTTATGCTGCCTAAATATGACTTTTGGACCATGAAATAGCCAAGCAGTCTAATGGCACCCATTCGCTTTCATTGTATGGACAAACAGAGCTGAAATGTGCTTATAAAAATCTTCATTTCGGTTCTGCTGTAGATGGAAAGTCATACACATCTGGGATGGTTTAAAGGTGAGTAAATCATGAGAGAATTTTAATTTTGGGTGAACTAACCCATATTGTGTAATTTTGATTACATTTTAATTGATTTACAAACACTTTTGCCGCCTTCGGTTTCACATCTATAATGCCTTAAAATGCTGCCTATGTAGGCTGCTCGCTAGGATTTGGAACAGAGCACAAGTGTATCACATTAACAGCTACATCACATTCATTGTTTGGTTCATGTTTGGTGTAATGATGGTTTCTTTTAGATCTTGTATGATAACGGACAAAGCGTCGAGGTGGATGGAAAGCTAACGCAGAAACTCATCACCAACCTTCAACCGGAGACGCAGTACTCCTTCCTTCTAACTAACCGTGGCAACAGCGCTGGCGGTCTACAGCACCGCGTGTCCACCATGACAGCACCTGACATACTTCGCACCAAACCGTACCTGATCAGCAAGACCAGTTCAGACGGCATGGTCACGGTCGAGCTACCGACGGTGCAGACGGCAGAAAAAGTGAAGTGAGTGCCAGTTCTGCTTTGCATTTGGTTTTAACGAGTAAAGCACAGCTGGTTTTGCTGATAGACCTTTCCACAAGATCATTTCTGGCCCCAGTGACTCACCAGCACACTCACTTCACCTCGCTGTCTCCAGACCTTTCATTTTGTCCTTCACCCTTTGTCTTTTGGTCCAGCTCTGTAGAGTTCCCTTATATAACATTACCTTGGTGACATATTTACATCAGCAGAATTCACAGCCTTGTTCAATACTTCACAGAACACCAACTGTTTAAGTTTGCAAGGCATAAAAAACACATGTACAAGATTAATGGTCTTTTCAGCAGCCAGAGACCAGTCACTATTAGAGAAATCCTCATTAGCGGCCCACGGGAGCTGGGAGATAGGTTAGCATGATGCCAAACTCACTAGACTTGAAGTGAAAGTAGACTAAAGTGAGGGAAGTTGGAGTGTTGGCAGGTTATTGATGTGTTTACCGAAGAAGTCTCTTTTTCGTTAAACATGTCGTTAATCCAGTGTCATCCGAAGTGGATTGGAAAGTCCAGATTGATTGAAGCTAATCTTGATGGATGTCCTGAAGATGTTGACAAAACCTGCTGGCAGCCAAACATTAACTGCTGAGATGCTGGCGAGGTCATGGGGCAGATGATCATGTTTTTACTGCAAAACAGTCATTTTCATCATCTGGATTTTTGTCTGGTATTCCTATAAAAATACTGTGTTAAGGCTGGGAAAATGAATGTGTTAATTTCTGCGATAAATAGTAAAAAAAAAAAAAATGAATGCAATTAATACAGTATCCATTTTTTTTTTTTTTTTTACTTCCTTAAACTTCACTAACCTTTTTCCCCACTTCCTGTGGCTAAAATTTGCATATATAAATATCCAGGAGGTACACGATTGACCTAGCACAGAAACTGATTGTGTGGAGCAGTGCACCCTTATTCATTATGATGCATGTCCCGGGCATAATAAACATAGGAGCGGATTTCACCCATAAACGGTAAACCAGGTGTGGGAGAGATACGGGCAAGCTGCCGTATCTCTTCACATAGCCCGAAAACTCTCACTCACTGTAAAACTGTGTAGTTAATTTGTTACATTTTTTTAATCGATTCACAGCCCTAAAAAAAAAAATCTAAACATCTGTTAAACAAGATACATTTACTTGAGAAGCAATATTGTGTAAGATATTAAAACTTATTCTCAGAGAATATATCTTGAATTAAGTTTTGGTTTCCTATTGGTCATGTTTTAAGATTTTTTTACAAAATTTTGTGAGGTTTAGGCTTAAAAATAAACTTTGCAAATGGCGAAACAAAGATAAACTTAATGCAATATACTGTATATTCTCTTAAAAAAATCTTGCCTCTCAAGTATTGTGTTTTAAGGATGTTTACATAGTTTTACAGGAAACAAGACAAAAATACTAATTAAGACAATGTTTTTTTTTTTTTTTTTTTAGTTTTTACTGTCCCTTCAATAAAAAAAGATATTATTAATTTAAGTATTATTATTTAAAAATATAGGTGCTTATGGGTTTTCATGATGAAGAATGTTGTTTTTATTATTATCAATGATCAATTTAATCTGTTTTAGCAGAATATGGAAAAATAAGAATCTAATTTATAAGAATCAATAATTCAGTAAATTATTATTTTGTTTAAATCTGGTATTACACTATACCATAGGCATCTTAAAGTATGATTCATATGAAAAATATTGTAGAGAATATAAGAATTTCTCTACAGTTTCTTCCAATTTCTACAAAGCCTGATGTTTAGAAAGTAAGTATTTCTGGCACACCTGCTGAATTTCACTTGGAGCCTAAACCAAGTCCATGATCTGTAAGAAGTGTTTTTTGTTTGTTTTTGGTGTCATTTTTACTGTGTTGTGGATTATTTTGTTGATTCCTAAAGTTGTCTCCATTAGTGTTTTGAATTTATCTAGATAATACAAATGACATCAAGGGCTGCTCAGTTTAAACTGTCCTGTGGTGTGACATACTAAACAGCATTTTTCAAATTGTATTACAATTATTGTGCAATACAGCTTATATGACCTTCATTTATATTCAAAAATGGCACCTTCCTTTGGTATTTGCGGTTATTTTTGACCGGAATGTTTAGATGTGTAACTTTTTTTGTTTTTTGTTTTTTGATGATAATGATAAAAAAAAATGTCTTCCCTGAAGAACAATACAATTATGCATTTCTTTTAGGATTGTATGCTATTTTGATATTTGATATTTACATATTATCTCCATTCATTTGCATATGCAAATAAGCACATTTCTTGGGGGGGGGGAAATTTAAAATTCAGAACCTACACTTCTATAAGTTAAATAAAATATGAGAATGTGACATAAATTGGAGCCATCGGGTGATCAAAATATAAAGAACATGACTTGAAAACCATGTCATGCCAGTAACAGTCAGTTGATGACTGTAGACACCTACTGTGTAA